>NC_028357.1:54228538-54240074 GCF_000741045.1 Vigna radiata var. radiata | reverse complement strand
AGAATCACTTTATGAAGAAAGAGAAAATATTAAAATAATATTAATTAAGGTTAAAATGATAATTTTTGGAGGTGCAGGATGAAAGCTTGGAGGTGGAGGATGAAACATCCACCATCCAATGTTATCAAACCTAACAGAATTGGATATGGATTATTTTATTTTACTTAAAAAATACTATTCGAATTTACATATATAATCACATAATTATCATATAAATTATTAATTTAATTTTTTTATTTCAATATACTACTTATTTTTAAAATATTTACATCATTAGTAATGTATATATCTTTTCTTAAATGGGCCAAAACTGGCCTCCATCGTCTGTCTGGGCCCAAGTCAAGGGAAACAAATCTATCAATCTATCTGTATGTATTAATTTAGCTTCTCTTGTAGATTTTTTAGACCTTACGAACAAACAAAAATTTAAAAATATTCTTGATCGAGTTTTTCCTAAAATACTATGAATTTTTTTTCATTGATTTATACTAGAATATAATTTATAACAAAATAACTTTATATGATAACGGACAAATAAATGGTAGGAGAATAAAAGTATAAGACAAAATTTATAATATAATACAATCGAGTCAAACTTTTCATTTATATATTTTTTTCAAAATAGTTTTCTAAAAGCATGATAAACATTTTCTAAATTGTGGTATGCAAATATAAAAAATCTCACATGTAGTGATTATTCATAAAAACACATACGATGATAGCTATTAAAAACTCGTACGTATAACCATGTTCATCCCAATGTATATTGTATGATAAGTGTTAGGTGATGATATTAAAGAACTATGATTGTTGTACAAAATGTTAATGCACGTAATCTGAGTATTATAACATACGTATCATCAACTAAATATATTAATAAGCACAAGTTAGGTATTTGTGAGTTGTTTCATTTCTTTTCTTGAATAGGAAATTTAGAATAAAAATTAAATAAGCAATAAATCTAAAACTAAAAAGAGTAAATGCTTTTAAATTTTTGTTGTCAAGGTGGTCTTAGCTATCAAATTCGAAACAAAGTTATGAAATATAATTAACACTGAAGAAAAATTAATTGAAAAGACAAAAAAAAACCATTATAAAATATTTTTACCTCTTTGTTTTATTTTATATTAAAATATGCGCCTTTAATGGCTTACGCGTTTATAAAGATACAGAGTACATTTAAATATTATAACAAACAAATGACACAACATCAAATAATATAATTATTAACTTTTAAATACGAACTTGCCCTTGATAAAATATTTAATCTTTAAAAATTTAATTTATAATTACTTAAAAATAGGTTTAAAGATATAATTTCCTATAATTATATTTTAGCAACACAAAAGTAAGACATATAAAATCATGCATGTGTTATTATTCATTGCTTTTGTTTAATTTAATGCCCATATTAGTTATTCTCTTAAATTCATTTATCTAGACAATCTAGTTTATGGCAATGGTATTTCATTTCGTAATTAGCAAATCCAGTATGAGTAAGACATAGAATTCAAATGTGTTTGAAGTAGTCAAATACAAAGAGCATAGTTGATTGACTAGTGTTTTTTTTCTAGTACTTTGGTACGATGTTCCATCGCACTTCGTAAAACATGAAGTTTCGATAAAAACGTGTTAAATGAGAGACCAAGTATATATCAGCAGACCGGGTTATATATTATAAGACCATAATTACGTAACATTTTTTGTCCACTTTCATCTTCTCTTTGTTTTTTCTCAACACCCTAATTAATCCTTATCGTATGATTTGGCATATAATTGCCCTTTTCAGGCTGCGTGATAAAAATAATGTCCATTACTGGGGGCTTGCCAAATTAAACCATGGAACAATGAAATGTTTATAAATATTAATATACTATTTTTTTTATATTAGATAAACTATATTGTAAGTATGAAGTATTCAGTCATTTTGAAAATCCCGTAGTTGATTATTTTTAAGGGTGGTGATTCAAAACACTCCATTTTCTTTTTCTCAACCTCTATATCCAACTCCAATAAAATAACAATTTTATGTTAAAATATATAATGTTTTACGGCAAACTAGAAAAGTAGATAGTTTTATATATATATAGAAAAATGAAGAGAGGTACATGAAATTATTTCCTATTTTTAAAGAAATATTACGCAAAAAATAGAATTATTTATTTATGATAGTTGGGTGTAATTAATGCATGGTGTTTGTTGATGTATATCTCTTAACAGGAAGAGAGTTTAATTTGTTGTTTGCTTCTACCACCATGTTATTATATATACATACATACACAAAGACAGTTTCTTTCATCCATAGTGATATCCTTAATTTTCCTGAGGTTTCTATATATTTTGGCTATTACTGTTTCTCTGTCTGTCTTTTCTGGAACTGCATTTCAAGACAACAATTGGCCAAAACTTTATAAGAACATCAAAGGTATGTGCATAGATAGATGATTCATGATGTATATTTATATATATATATATATATATATATATATATATATATATATATATATATATATATTATATTGGCTGTCTGAATTCATGTCAGTGTCATTGCCACCTAATATATGGCCTGAGCTTGAAATCTGCAGTATATGATTTTCGACAGAAATTTTATTTCAATTAATTCATTTGTTAACAATACATTACCTATAAAGACACATTTTGATTGATTGGGTCCAATATGTTTCTGTGCATACAAAACTCTATTAATTACATGCTTCGGAGCGGAGACATGTCACATGTGCCTGCTTTATGGTTTATATGTATTGAGTATGACGTTGTGCAAACAATACGCATTTAAATCAATCGCATTAATAAACAAAAAAGGACATCTTGAAAACGAAATAATAATTTTATTGTATCAATTTCATACTAATCCTGATTAAAATTTGTGAGGAAAAAAAGGGTGGAGATTATCCCAAGAAGTTAACGTTTGGATAAACTTTGCAAATCATCATTAGTGTAGGAAGAATTTAGATTACATAACTTAATTTTATCTTGTTATTTTCTATTATATATTTGAGGAGAATTTAACATAAAAACCTAATATTTAATATCTAATTTGTATAAAATTAACAATATTTTAATAAGTTTAATACAATGTTATTAAACTAACTTGTAAATTAAAATTTATATGTATATTTATATGAATTTGTCTTATTTCTTATTAATATAGAATTTTTGTCACACATAGCAATTCGATATTGAATGATAAAATAAACAAATTTTATCAATAAAATAAGTTTTAGATGATCTTAATATTATATTAACATATAAATTTTAAGCTTAACTTAATTTTATAAAACTAAATTTATATTAATTTATATATTGTTATAGTTCATCTTATGATACAAAATCTCTAATAATATCACTTTTACATCAAAATTTGAAGAAAACAAATTTAATATCTAGCCAAATAAAAGATTACTCACCCCAATTCTCAATAATAAGTAGTAAGTCATAATATTAACACTTCAAATTATGCAATAAAATACATAAACATGGGCAGAAAATATTATTATTTTATCTTATATAATTGGTATTCCCAGCTTGATAGTATAATGATGTCTTAGAAAAAGTCAAACCCTTTCCTCCGACACCCTTTATAGCTCCATGAACTTAGTTGACGAAGCCAATTCAAGGTATAATGGTTATGATGCAAGCAGTGGCTTTTGGTTCATGAGTGCTATAATAATAATAATAATAATAATAATGCATATTATGTACCTAATCACACCCATTTAGCTCATAAAGTAAAAAGAGGCAGAGTGGATAATCATTAATTATACTGTACCCGATAAGTATACAATAAAACATAATTAATCTCCTGTGTGAGTGACATCAACTGCCACAGCCATCCATTTTTTTAACAGATAACTACACAACCATTGTCTGCACTATAATGACATCAAGGACCACCCATTATATATACATATATTATATAATTGGAAACGAACTACGTTCGTTTCAAAAGCGATTTTTAGTTTTAAATCCTATCTATAACTTTTCTCCCTCAAAGTTTTCAGCTAATGCCTTTCTGATAAGTGCATGCTTAGTTAATTGTATATAATAGTTTTCAAATGAAAGTCAGACCATATAAACTAACTCATCCTTGTTTATATTTTAATTTTCATGCTGTTTTCCACGCCCAATCCAATGCCTTAAACGTGCTTTAATGGAATATCACCACTCTCCATTTCCTCCTTACGTTCCTTCTCAGTTCTTTCTTTATGTTCCTTTCAATAACGTCTCTTCCTTTATAGCTAACTCCACTTTACCGAATTTATCAACCAATTACTTTCATTTAAACTCACCAAAGATGCTGTTTTTAAGTTTGTAAATGATACTGAAGGTTGCCTTTTACGTGTCAATTTTTTTTTCAAGAATCAATCAATGTTCTTTTAAAACACCAACTTATATTTCAAGATGGTATACGACAAAATAATCTGTTCACCTATATAGTGCTAATAAACAAAATTATAAAATATTTGATAAAAATGTATATCAGTAAGTTAATGCTTATTTTTTAAAGAATAAAACTCATGACAGTGTTTCTGACACACATTCGCTTTTTGTAAAAATCTTAGCGAGTAGTTCAGAAGAATGTGACTGAGTGGAATGGAAAAGCTTTTCAACTTTATGTAGTACAATCATGAGAAATATGCTTCGTGCTTTCGTATGTGTTTTATGATAACTGTTCGGTTTTCCATTAGATTAAATTTAATCCTAGAAAGGTGGATTAGTGCTTGATCCACATATATAGTATGATTGTAACAGGCAAAACAAAGACATAAATAATATAGTAAATGTATATAGTGCTGAGATGAAATTGACAGGGTTAATTAATCCACATCATTGTTTTTTTTTTTTTTTTGCAGTTATTGATTAAGTAATTATAAGTCGTTGTAGCAGTGGTGTTGTATATATTAAATAGAATTATCTCCAAAAGTGCTTGAAAGAAAGTGGGGTCAGGTAGGCATATAAATAAGTTGCTAAAGACCATTCCCTTATTCCACACCTTCACACAACACGAGTTCTTCTCTCAATCAAACACTGCAAAATGGCTAAGGTTTACCCTCAGTTACCAACATCTCCTCAGACTCAGTGTCTCACATCCAAAAGAGAAACATACACTCTATGGTTGAAATCACTCGTCTTCCACTCCAATGGATGCACTGTCTATGACTCAAATGGTGACATCGTTTACAGAGTTGACAACTATGACAGAAAGGGTAGAAGAGAGGTTAATCTCATGGATCTACGAGGCAAAGTTCTCTGCACCATAAAGAAGGTACAAATCACTCAAATACCACACCCCATATGCCAACAATGGCTTAAACCAAGCCATTGTTGCTATTTTTCGCCTTGTAAATCATTCTACCAGATTTTAATGACTAACCTATTCCTTTTAACTGTGTTTTGCAGAGATTACTAGCTCTTGGATGTTGGGAAGGACACAGATGCATCAGTTCAGATTTTGGCAACCAGGAACAACCCTGGTTCCAAGTAAAAAGATGTAACCAAATGATCAAAGGGAAAGTAGCTTGCCAAATTTCTGTGGGGTGCCAAAAGTACAGCATAGTAAGAATCGGTGGCAAAGCAGAAGAATTTAGGATCGTGAACACCGATGGAGAAATAGTTGCCGAGGTAATTAATTAATTAATTACCCCTCTATATGATTTTCCTAATCACACGAACACCCACATGATTAATTTGAAACTGGTATTGATGTTTCTTTTGGAAATTGTGCAGGCAAAGCAAAAACACTCACCCTCAGGTGTTGTACTGAGCAACGATGTTCTAACGTTGGATTTGGCTGCTGGCACGGATCATTCTCTCATAATGGCTTTAATCACAGTATATGGATTGATATGTGGTATAATGTAAAGGAGAGAAAACTGCCAGTTCGTTGATTTCAAACACACAATTCATTGGAGACTGATTCAGCAACGCGCATGATTGCTTGGCCTTTGTGACTGATCTAATGTTATTCGAAGTTCACTTTGTAAATTTTCTGAGTGACAAGTTTTGTAATCAGAATTATTTTCTTAGTTTGTATAGATAGTATATGTATGTATACATATATTGTTTAATTAAAGAGGAAACACGATACAATTTGTTGTACACTGGATGTTTGAAATTTGAGCAAATGTTGTGTTTTTGATGTTGTGTTTTTACTGTTAGTGGTAGTATAACATTAATTTATGTATAAAGTATTCCAGCTGCTAACGATAATAAAGTCGATAAGGTAGAGAAACTCACACATCTCCACAAATGCGCCAACCACTAATTTGTAGCAATTGAATGAGCCCCACACGAAAAGAGAAGTTGCTCACCACCAAGCAACTCTCTTGTACAACAATAGTTTGATTAAGCTATAAGAACCAGACAACACAGAGTGGGGTGCGTTTTGTCCTCCCTGCCCCTGTTCAAGATACCGGTGGATCTGGGGAGGTCAGGGACAAAAATGACATTTTCAATCCCTTTCCCATCAGGTAAAACAATTCTACCTTTCCATTCTTACATTCTAATATCAAGTCACATTTATAACAAGTTATTTTTAATTTACATTTCATACTATTGATATAGGTAACTAGTTATATTGTAGAATAAAGTTATCTTCAATTATTAACTTTTTTTTTTCTTTTAAATTTATTGAAATTGTGGAGATGGTGTAGATATAATTGGTTAAGAATAAATTTTTGCTCAATGAGGATAACGTGTGAAATAAATATAAGTTCTTTTTTTCTCAATATTTAAGGGATTTATTTAATATAATTTTTTAATTTCTTTTTTCA
The DNA here is from genome assembly GCF_000741045.1 of Vigna radiata var. radiata. Taxonomy (NCBI): domain Eukaryota; kingdom Viridiplantae; phylum Streptophyta; class Magnoliopsida; order Fabales; family Fabaceae; genus Vigna; species Vigna radiata. Next base: position 54,233,280 of record NC_028357.1, on the reverse strand, counting down.
TTAATTCAATCCTTTTTTATTTAAAAAGAGACAATATCCTTTTTTTTATTAAATTTGTGTTAAGATTATGTAACTATGCATTAATAACTTTGGGGTTTTACAATGTTTTATTTTCTCTATTTTTATTATTAGTGGAAGTTTTTTCCTTTTATAATGACTTATTATGATAGGTGAAATCCACTTATGATAGTAAATTAAGTATTTTCGTAATAAAAATAATATTTATTATGACAAGTAAAAGGAGACTTGTCATAATAAGTAGACGTGGAAAAATTAAAATTATATTCAAAACTTATCACGAAAGTTTAAAAAAATCTTTTATAATAAATTTTAATTATGACGATTAGCTCAACATTTACTTTAATAAGTTGACCGCGGTGTCAAAATTGAAAATATATTCAAAAATTTATTATGACAAGTTAAAGAAATTGTCTTTATTATGACTATTAGTAAACTACAAAGTATGTTTCAATCCTAATTTTCCTCTTATTTCAATTCAATCATACATTCTCTCCTCTCTTAATTCACTTATGCATCTTCTCTTCTTCTTTTCACAAACATCCCACAAGTCATTGCCACTATATTGTCGACACTATCAAAGTTATTTATGAACAAAAGGAAAGATTGGAAAACCTAAAAATCACCTTTCAAAAAGTGCCAATGTCAGTTTAACAAAAAAATCATATTAATTTATTTTAAATAAAATAAAAAAGTAAATTGAAAACAAAACAAAAATTAAAAATCACATTAAATAAATTCTTCGAATACAACATAAAATTTATTAATATATAATACATAGTGGGTAGGTAGATCAAGAAGTTTCGTACTATTTGTAGCATATTTAAATTTTGTTTATCCAAATAATAAAAATATTTGATGCAATGCATTAATAATTAAAATTTTAATTAAATTTGAATGTAAAATTAAGAAATATATTTAAAAATAAATAAAGTTTAATGGTAAATGCAAAGTACAACATTAATCTAATTTCATTTCTCTTCTAACTTTTTTAGTTATCTAGAAAACATTATGCTTAACATTTACTATATATTATATTAATCTCACTCTACTATTATAATTCTAAAAAGAGATATTTGTAATTTAAGATGAAGAATAATTCAATTCTACAAAATTAATGTTTAAGTTAAATAATCAATATAAAATTTTAATAATATAAAAAAGTATATTTCAGCATAATTCAGTCTATTATACATTATTTAAGAAGAGTAAAAAGAATTAAAAGATAATAATTGAAGGAGGAATAGAGATTGAGTTAGACAGGGAAGACTAGCCAAAGTTTTGAAAAACACACAAGGATTTCACGATGTAAGTGTCTTGATTTATTGGCACCATAAAAACAAGAAAGTTGAATTTAACATCTTTTTGAACCCTAACCACTGGGCAGGTGAATAATCGCTTTCAGTCCACAACACCTGCATTTTCCCTTCTTCATTTCTTCCTTTATTCTGCAAAATTTAAGCTGTACATGCATGCAGAACCATGGCAAAAAGACACACGTGTGGTCCCACATGCTTCAAAATATCAATCCCATTCCACACCAATGTTGTTACTTCTTATCAAACACTACACGTGAGAGTTTTATATTAGGAAAATGATATTTTGACACCAATTTTTTGACACTGCACACGTATCAAAATGTGGTTGGACGATTTTAAATTAAAAAAAAAATAGTTTTTTTCTTCCAAATATGTTCTTGTTTCAGTTTTTTTAATTTAAAATCATCCAACCACGTTTTAACACGTGTGCAGTGTCAAAATAGTGTCAAAAATTGATGTCAAAATATCATCTTATTCAACGTTATTAAACTAGCCTTTCTATTCTCTTCCTTTGTATATTTATTCTAACAAATGCCTATGTTAAAATAAAATCATATAATGTATATATTAATTGTATTTCGTTATTCTCTGATTTGTTTTCCTCAGAACATGGGAAGTGCATATGCAGCATGTGTGACACATTATGCCTCAAAGAACTACATCAACACAGCAGTTCTATTACTTTTTCCCTTTTCAATTTTGACGTATTGCTAATGCATATATAAGCATCAACATGTGTTTGTCCAGATAATGTTTTTCTTCTATTTCTGGTCGGAACACATCTGCATAACTCAACATCATTAAATCCTCTAAACAAATTACTACAACATTAATCACATATATATAGTTAATGGAAACCACTTTAATGGTGTACAAATTCTATCTAAATTATATATTAGTACGGAATTAAGAACTTATGAGATTCTTTTTTTCATATCCAATAAATGACAAAGTAAAATAGACAGAAAAAAGCAATAACAATAAGCAAAACATCCACTGGCAATTGGATAGATTAACGGAATTTGGAAAACATATAACGCACGATGCTTGTTTCAACTATTTTTTTTTATTTACGTATATAAATAAAGAAATTTAAATATTCGTAGTTAGGCGAGTCACAAATCTCCATTTTTTTAATAATGTGATCAAATGGAATCTTTACTGATTCAACTGTGTACTATACGAAATAATTCATGAAATAAACAACTAATACTAATTAAAGCATGTCTAATGTGGGCGACTATATGATATATTATGATATATTTTTTTTTTTGCAGTTGCCATCCTTCCACATATGGAAGTTTTTTTTTTTTCCTTTTCTTTTTTATACGTCACATTAATAATGAAGTTTGATAAAGGAGTCTTTATCTGAAAAAAGATTCAGTCATTCAACATCCTACATGAGTGAGAAAGAAGGCGACAAGAAGAAAGAACAAGAGAAGCATAAAAAAAATGTTGTTTTATTTTTGGTTAGAGATTTTTGGTCTTAACAATCGTGCTTCACGACATGCACATGGCTACATGGATAAGTGGATTCACACTGTACATTGCTTACCAATGACAACCATGGAATTATGAGAACCTAGAAACTTATGATGTCAAATTCGTATGGCTATATAGTCAATGCGACTGTGAGAGATATACACTGCATTAGCCACATAGGCACGTGTTTATTTAATGATATATAACACTGTTTTGCTATATATATAGTTTTTAAGATTACATCATTCATATACTATATTTGCTGATAAAAAAAATTCATATACTTATATTTATATAATTAACTTATGTTTTGATGTGAAAATGATGAGTACGACATCATTATGAGTAGGAATTAAAAAAAAAAATACAAAGTCTGGATAACAATCCTTGAAGATTGAAGCAAAACTAAAAAAACAATATTCTGATAGATGTGAAACAAAAAAAGATGGTTTTGAATATATGGGTTGAGAGTGTCAATGAACGGAAAAGATATGCAACGGTTATTCTCTTAATTAGGAGAATTAAATGTAATAAATGTATATGATATTTTAGCTTATTTAATAGGTTGAAAATCAGCTTGAGAGATTGTAATTATTTGTATATATATAAAAGTTCTCCAGGAAGAGGGGACATAGTTTTCTAGCTCAATCTTCTCTAAATTTAACAGAGAGAAATGATAATTATTAAAATTAATAAATTAAGCAATGAATAATGTTTTTCTTTCAGAAAAAAGCACACACATAATTGCAGCTAGAAAATAAGCTTATCAAAGTAAGAAAGTTGCTAAGATCGGTTTCTATCACACTAGTAAAAATTTGACTTTTTACAGCGCACATTATGCCACGGTTCACTAGAAACCGCAGCATAATGCTGCGCGGTGGCAGTTCTGTAAATAATTTGAACTTATATGCCGCGGTTCCCCACATAACCGCGACATATACCCAAGTCAACCACTCCATTTGACTACACGTCAGGCAACAATATTTAATGAAGGAGAATAGGCCGCGGTTCTCTGACCAACCGCGGCCTATTCCCCCTGCCACCTGTTGACATTCCCCATCAGTCAGCACCTGCAATAAATTGACAGGGGAATAGGCTGCGGTTCTCTGACCAACCGCGGCCTATTCCCCTGTCAATTTATTGCAGGGGCTGCCTTTTGGGGAATGTCAGCAGGTGGCAGGGGGAATAGGCCGCGGTTGGTCAGAGAACCGCAGCCTATTCCCCCTACTGACATTCCCCATAAGGCAGTTGGAGGCAGTTGGAGAATTCTGAACGTTGGGTAATAGGCCGCGGTTGGCCAGAGAACCGCGGCCTATACCCTTGTCTCAGTAAATTTTAAGATTTACAGGGTATATGCCGCGGTTGGGCGCTGAACCGCGGCATATAAGCTACAAAAAATTTCAAAAATGTCATTTCATATTATTTTTTTAAAATGAATAGGCCGCGGTTGGCCAGAGAACCGCGGCCTATTCCCCCTTTATGCCGCGGTTAAGTGTAGAACCGCGGCAGATTCTCTTTCTGATAGTTAAAAAAATATTGAACAGTTTCATCTTCTTCACGCTTCTGAATACGATTTCGCATTCTTCTCCTTCGCTGCACCCCTGCCATTGCTACGCTGCAAGCCTTTCGTCTCCATCCGCCGCGATTTGTTGGGACCTGAAAACGTTCGTCTCTGTCTCCGCCGCGATTTGTTCGGACCTTTCTTCCGTCATTACGCTAGCACTGCAACTCTCCACCGCTGCATTCCGAACGNCGCCACTGCAATTCACGCCGCCACTNCAACTCTCCACCGCTGCATTCCAGGTACCGCTGCTACCTTCGACTTTATATATTGATTTTGCGTCTCTGTTTGCTTTGCTTTGATTAAATTGAGTGTTTGCTTTGCTTTCTCTGTGTATTTGCTTCTCGTGCCACCATTGTTGT
>NC_028357.1:54205338-54224758 GCF_000741045.1 Vigna radiata var. radiata | reverse complement strand
CAAAAACAGACCTGCAATTTTAAAAAACTGCAGGGGAATATGCCGCGGTTCTTACCACAACCGCGGCATATACTTTCTCGTTTTAATTTTTTTTTTTAAAAAGAGACTATAGGCCGCGGTTCATGCACTAACCGCGGCCTATAGTGGCACCTTTTGCCGCGGTTGAACCGCGGCATATAGTGGAATATATATTTTTTTTTTTAAAAAATAACTTTGGCAGCGGGTCTTTATACAACCGCTGCATATTGCGAAACTTATATACCGCGGTTGTAACCGCGGCCTAAAGTCTTTGACTTACTACCGCGGTAAAATATACCGCGGTTCGTAAACCGCGACCTATAGTGAAAAATAACCGCGGTAAAATCCCCTCGCTGCACTAGTGTCAATTACATAAAATTCTCAAAATACGTTTTAATTTAATTCAATTTTTAACTGTTTGTCGGATTTAATAATTTATTGAAATCTAAATGCTTAAGAAAATAAGAATTTAATCTTAATTATTCTTTTGCGACAATTTTTAATCTTATAGTTACGAACTTAAATGTCTTCTAGTGAAATTAAAGAGGACTAAGTCTTGATAATAAAAATTCCTATCAGATATCCAATGGCTATATGATATTTATATCTATATAACAATAAAATAAATTTTCATTCTATATATAAATAAAATATTCTTTCTAATTATGGGTAGTGAAGTCGTAAAAAACATTCAACACAAAAACACAAGGAATAAACGTACAAAACCAAATTTTATAAATAAATCAATTCAAGAAACACATTGAAATTCAAGTAACTCCTACATTTAACAAGACATGAAGAAAATATGAAGAAAATACAAAATGAAAAAGAAAAGAAGTTTATATATCCTTGAAGATTTTTTAATTTTTTTAACTCTTGGCAAGAGAGAGTAAAAGAGAAACAAATATCTAACTATTTTGTTAATGTTTTATATGTGGGTTGGATGTGAAACATAGAGTGAGAAAGCCCAATACGTTCTAACTTGAAATGAAAGCCCAATAGGTTCCATTTTCCTTTTTTTCTTTAATTTTTAATTTTATTTTTTTATTATGTAATATAAATTATAAAAAGAAATAAATATTAAATTTTTAAATGCTATTTTCTAGGTCTTTACAATTAACAACTACTCATTTCATAACAAAGTTAAATGATAATAATTCAATTAAAAAAGTATAAAAATATTAAATACCCAATATATCAACAAGATTTAATAGAAAATCAATTAAAAATACTCCTATTTGTGAAGGATTTAAAACTAAGTAGAAAAGAATTATGGCATATAATTTTCTACTTTTTAAATTCGTTGGAAACTGCTTGATAATTTATTAACTGAAATATAGGTTGGTTTGTTATATAATATACGCATATGAACTCTAGTTAAAATATATAAAATTGTGTATATAAAATATTTAAGTTTAAGTTATTAAATCAATGATAAAGATCGGTTATTTCACTAAACAAACAAGTCCAAGTTTAAATTTAGATGAAATTATACAGATGAGTAAACTCAAATTTTATAAATATATATTATTAAAAATTTGTGAATATCTCGAATGTATGAACTACTTACTCATCTCATACAAATAATATAAACTCAATTATAAAAATTTACACATTTAAAAAAAAATACCCAAGCTAGAACTAACTTACTTTTTATTAATATTACTTAATAAATTATCGTTCAATCTAAAAAAATAGTGATATTTGAAGAGAGGTTTAAAAGAAATAATAAAGCTATAAATGAAATAAATAAATTGAATTTAAATTTTAGTTCTTCTTTTATTTAGAGATCTAGAAAAAAGCATAGAAAGAGTTTAGAAAAAGTTTTAGAGATAATGGTTCTTATGAAATGAAATTCAATTAATAGAAAAATCTATTTATAGTTGAACTTTTTATGAATAAAATAATTGAATGACATCTTTAAAATCATTACTACTTTAAACTATTATCAAGGTCCTTAAAAAAAGAAATACAATATATGTATTTAAAAAGATTAAAAAAAATTATCATTTTTTAATTAAAATGATATAAAAAGTAAAATCTTTTGTTTAAAATAAAAGGATAACACTTAAAAGTTATTGTTTCTTCCAACATATTATTGGTTTGGGTAAAATCTATTTTAATTCCTTTGAATGTGTTAAAAAGTCCAAGCTTTTAACTTCAAACTCAAAACCTAACCATACCACACCAAGAGACTTGGTTATGAATAACTAATAAAGTTATGAATGTGAGGTTCTCATATTAGACTGGTGCTTGTGTCCAATCTTATGCATAAAATCAATAGGATGCTAGTCTCACCTTGGTTTCACATGCATACATTCCCATTCACATATGTTTATGATCTTTCACTTTATGCTGTCTTTAGATTAAGCTAACAAGCTTGCTTGGGGTGGGGAATGTTATTGTTGGCTAACCTTGATAATTCTCAGCCAAAATCATGACATGATGTTTTTCAAATTCTTCGGTGCAATGCAACTTAGCATGACATCATTTTATAATACTTATTACCCATATACATAATATCTTTTTTACTATGCTAACATATATAAGCAAGTTTCCGGATGTATGGACTAGAGAGTCCTTCTTGCAGGGTATAAATTTTGGGCTATAAATTGGTGGCAAAGGCATAGACAAGGAAAATGAATGTTTACTCAAAGCTAGTGGGGACAATCGTTGTTCTTCTTTAGTCCATGTAGATTACATCATTTCAATGACTTCATCGTTCCTTAAGGGATGTTGTTCTATATTTTAGTAGTTGTTTGTCTGAGAATATTTATGTAAGTTGGGTATGAATTGTCTTTTTTGTGTGAAAGGATATTCTCTTGTCTTTTTTTTCCTTTATTTTGTCTTTGATTTGTGTTTCCATATCTTTGTTTTAAANCATATATAAAAGTTGAAAAACACCTCTAATGCTTTGTAACAAGTGCAGNAAGGAAACAAGAGTCAATTGAAGATACGGTTCACCAAGGATACTTGGCAACAAATCCCAATAATCAGGGGACCTCCCCAACCTCTGAAATTGCCTGGAAAAGAATATACGTACAATATGGATCAGTCACATATAAAAGTTGTGAATCAAAACCAAGAATCATTTCTCACCCTCTGGAAGGCGTGGATTTCCTTTTGAAGCTGGTAAACGGGAGGAGTTAAGTCGATGAAAACCCATAGCATCCACATACCGGCCAGAATGTTAGATGAAAAGTTTCAAATGTATCTTATCACTAGAATTTTAAAAATGGAACCCGTCCTTAACTAATGAAAGTAGTGGTTCAATTATATAACCATAGTTGAACAAGTAATAACTAAACAATATGATTTTAATTTCAATATAAATATATTAAGCAATATTAAACACAAAGTAGTATAATATCCATAAATTCATAATATTTAGAGTTAAACTTCACTTATAAATGTCATAACATATAATATTCAAAATTAAACATGAAATCAAATCAAATATGTCTGAAGACCTTTAAATTCACCACACAGAGCAATAATAAATAGAAACTAAAAAACAATAATTAATATAACACTTAAGATTAAAACTGAGAAAATATATTCATGAGGACATAAAAGACCCTTCTCATGTTCTACTATTTATATAGACAAAGAGTTGATACACTAGGAAGATGATGGAAGGTAAAAGAATTGTCCCAGACTGCTAGGTATAATTATTAGAGATAACCCAACACACTACTTCGTACTTTATTCTTGCAGATTAAACTAACATAGATAGACTTAGTAATTATTTTATCAATAACTATCAACTATCAGCTGGATTGAAGTTGTACCATTCATGCTAACATTGAGTTTTTTAATTAAAATATAAAGCAAATAGATTATGCCTGGTTTTGAACAAGTTCTACCAGTTCTTTACAAGACTGGTTTTCGAGATTCAATGTTTGATGACTGATTCGAGGTTGAAAACACAGGTCATACAGACCACACATAAAACTCTGCAGCACATCATTCACATTTTCACACATTTGTGATGACAATAAACTCAAACTCCAGAGGAGGAGGTTTCAGTGACATGATCAATAGTGTTGAAAGCTCCATCATACAGAGCAACGGTAATTCAGATCAGGCAAGTCTCTTATGGGCATCCTAATGAAGGTAGGTCCATCAACTGGTTGCAATAACACCAGTTCTCACAATGGAGGACTGTCATGTGTGGGCAACAACCATTTGAAGGGGGCATTGGTCTTGAAGAACAAGCACTAATTCATTGATGGAAGCATAGTAATTTCAGCAGGTCAAGATCTGAACTGCGAAGCCTAGGAGCATTGCAAGTTGCAACAACATGGTTAATTCCTGGATCCTAAATTCGGTTCCATTTATAACTCCATCCATTGAAAATGAAATCAATATTGTGCAACAACTTGAAGGAAAGACTAACTTGAGGATATCTAAAGTGTCTCAAAGTTACAAGAAGTCCTGGATGCTCGTAGACAATGTACAATGACAATATCTGAAAACTTTACTCAGTTTTTTTATAATAAGCTGAAAACTTCACTCAGTTCAGAACACTCAAGGAAGAATCGAGCATTATAGAGAGAATCCTCAATGCACCTGCCCAACAGTGCATATGTTAACCTCCCACTAACATTCCAGCAGCAAGATTGTATCATAAAATTAACACTTGATTTAATCGACGACTACATAAGTAACATGGTAAAGGAGTTACAATTCAACAAGACAGCCAAGTGCGACAAAAGCAACAATAACCTAGAATTTGCACTCCCCAACTTATTTGCATTCAAGGGAATTATCCATTACAGAAACACTTCAGCAAAATGGCAGTGTTCAACCTGCCACAAACACTTTCTTAATGTAAGAGGAGCCTTGGCGTTTCAAGCAAAAGCTTCCAAAAATGTTTTGGTCACACAGTGTCCTTCATGCTCTGTACCTTATAAAAGAATTCTATCTCAAGTTCTTCATAATAAATCATCCTATGAACACCTATATGGTACTTATCCTGATCTTAGAACTCTCTGGGTGTTAGGAAGCTTGTCTTACTATAGCATGTTGCAGCCTCATAGGAGCAAGTTTGACACACAAGCTAGAAAGGGTATATTTTAAGATTCAAAGATGACACAAGGATTTGTCCTGGTTCATACTCTCACCAGGGAAACCTTGGTCGTATGTAATGCCATCACAAGTGTCATCATTTTCAACACATGGAACTTGTCTTGAGGACCAATCAACACTGACTTCTCAACAAGACGACTCCCAGCCAAGCCCATAAAGGTCAATGTGTGCTCAACAAAGGCCACTTAGTCTCAATGACTTCAAATCTCTCCTCAACATAACATCATAGGTATGTGATGTCACCCTCATCTGATAGTGAACTTGCTTTTCATGCAGAGGCAAATAAATGCATATGGTGGCAAGATGCTATGCGGGCCTAGATCAAGACCTTAGAAAGTAACAAAACTTGGTACTTTGTGGACCCTCCAGGTGCTGGCCCAATAGGAAGCAAGTCATTTTATGGTCTTACGAAACCACCACAGGCTTGTCTTGAAAGACTAAACATTGTCTCATCAAGACTTGACTTTGTTGCCAGTAAAAGTAATCCCCCATTATTTACTCTAAAACTACTTATAAGTTAATCATCAACAAAAAGAAATTGCCCTAACAAAAATCAACTTTTAAAAATTAATTATTGTTATGGGAAAGTACTCTCTTTAGCACAAAATTTGCATCGTTAGTTCTTTTTTTTAAGGGAAGTGGAAGGGGAAGGACTTTCTTTTCCCAATCCCAAATTCCTACCAAAGAATCAAACTAATATGTAAACTTTCAATCTGACCACTCTATTATAATATTTATTTTCTATTTCCAACTAAAAATTCAGAACGACTAAATCAAGTTAATAAAGAAATACAATGACACCTCTTTTTCTTTACTGAAGTCTTCAGAAGCCTGGCAATTATTGTCTGCAGAATCATTGAACTTCGTGTCAGCTGTATCCTTCAAAAGTTTCTGAATACTAGTAGGTCCAAGATATGATGTCTCTTGTCTAAGATATAAAACATCCTTCCCTCCCATGCTCACCCCAACTATGACATGAGTTCCAAAACGTTCTATAAACCTTGCATGAATCAGTATAACAATTTTATCATTCTGAACTTACAGTTATGCAATGTAATTTGTTTCACTCAAGACATCCCTTCATAACTTGATAATTGAAGAATTAACGCAGCAGAGGATGAGGAGATTTATGAAATATACAGATTGAAATTTATGATGTGATTAAAGACATTGTTTTCCTACTTGATGCATTATATCTGGTGAAGGAAAGCATTACATGTAGTCTCTAAAATAGATTGAAATTAACAAAAAGAAAAAAAAGGTTTGAACTAGTATTAATTGGGTGAGTGGTAATGAATGAACTAAAAATACCTAACATGATCGTAAAAATATGTTGAAACGGTAAACACTGCAAGAGAAGCTCATAATTTCTGGGCCAAAAACACTTTTCGATACATGGAGTAGTAACTTGTTACATCATACTACTACAAGGCCTCAAAGTCTTACCTTGCCAAGGCATCAGGGTCCCACGACGATGGCACTGCTTCTTTGACATGATCAAGGAGTTCACCATGATACTTTTCTAATTCAATGGCATAGCGTTTGATGAACCAACCATCATAAGCAAGAGACTTGATAGAAGTCAAATCCTTTATACCTCGACTGGATAACCCAAATGAAGCACAGAAATGACCCGATGCAGTNCGTCCACCAAGGCACATTTCCTGGTTGAAGTGCTCCAACATCTGAAACACAGCATAGGGTCACACAAAGTAACATCTGCCTTAAGGTTAATGTAAGTGTACACGACATTGCCAATGGCAACAACTCTATTTCTAACATACCCTTCTAACAAATATCAGCCAATAATGAAGAATATATTTTATATATATATATATATATATATAAAGCGTACTACAGTATGCTGATAACACTTCCGAAGCATATAAAAATAGTAACATATTCAGAATTAGCATGCCTGTTGCAAGGGTAGCACTTCTGAGTAGACTCTAATGGATTCCCCTCTGACACGTTTGATAGAGTTAGGGACATTTGGAATTGAAATCCCTCCTCCAGGAATCTCAAGCAGACGGCACTGTTTCTCATCCACAAATATCAACCTTGAACCCTTCTTACAGTTGTCAAAACCTATATCTTGTGTTATGTCAAAACCCAGCCCAATTGAGTCTATAGCTTTCTGGGCTGCTTCCAAGCTCGAAACTTTCGGTGCCATTACTAAATTTGAAGGTAGAGAACAAGCAAACAAGGAAAAAGTTGAAGTATAAGACGAAACTATCACACACTGGATTAAGACCAAGCCAAGTCAACACGGACAAAGACTCAGTTTTTAACAGACACTAACTTCGTAAGAAGTTTCATCCTCATTTAGCAGAAACTGGGACCTTTGATTTGGCTTTCAGAACCGTAGGAAGTAGCAAGGAAGCAGACACCAATGGAACCATATTACAATTTGAAAGAGTCTAAGAATGCCTAAGAGGCTTAACTCCATCTTACTAATCTAGTTTAACTTTAATATAAATATGATAGTAATAATATAAGTTTATTTATCTAAAATAAGTAATTTTGGTAGATAGAAAAAGATGGTATTCAAATTTATGTTACTACTTTTAAACTTTGATTTTAATTCTTTTATTTTATTGTGTTACTTTAGTTAGTGTTATCTACTTTTTTCTTTTTATCTCGTTAGTTTATTTGTTTTCTTTTTTTCTATCTTGTTGTAATATTGTGTCAATTATTGCGTTGTCTATTTTTAATTTTGATTTAAATATTTTATAATTAAACAAGTTGGTAAAATTCAAATTTATAAAGAAAAATAAGTTGTAATAATATTATTAAAAAATTATATAAAATGGTAAAATATATTTAGTTAAATTATAGTATATCTTATAAAAAAAAAGGAAACCCAAAAAGAATCACAAAGACATAAAAAGTAAAGTAATTTGGTCATCGATTACTTTCAAAAGTATTATATTACTTTACTCAGACACAGTCATCAAATCTTATCTTAATTTTGAAAGAGTAAATAATTAGAAATAAAGTTAAATATATTGAAAGTGTTTCTTCATTGAATTTTAAATGTTTTATATATTTATTCCGATTTTTTTTAAGAAATAATAATAAAAAAGGACTGATTGATAAGATATTTATAGAAGAACTTCACAGAAAGTTTAAAATCTTTAATATTAATAAAAATATTAGTTATGTTCCTTAATTTATGTGCTTTAATTATAAAAGGTTGTGTCAATTTTAGAGTTGATGTCAAGAGTCAAAATGGTTAGGTCGTTGTAAGCAGAGTATAGCAAATAACTTTTGTATTCTTATGAAATTAAACCTTTTTTAAATTAAAAAGTGTTATTTTTCAGACTTCAACATCAATACTGTTAAAAGGTTATGACAGAAAACAATAAATACTTATGAAGAAGTTTCGGTTTCACTTTAAAATATTGAAAGCTAAACCGATAAAGAAAAAAATCCGAAAATCCTTCTAAAAGTCGAAAACTGATCAAAATTATCTTAGATTTTTCTGATTTACCATTTTACAGTTAAATTTTAATTTTAATTGAAAATAGAAAAGTAAATCAAAATAAACCAAACTGTTTATTATATTTAAATCTGGTATTATATATGTACGATCCTATATTTCCAACGATCGGAAATAGCTAAAGACAGAACGGTCGTAGTGGACAAACGGTCCACACATTCCCATTGGGCTCAAGGCCCAATTCCAGGTTCCAGCATAAAAGGCCAGCGTATAAAATATTCATAAAAATATATCATTCGGATATATTCACCGGATATATCTTATAAAGATATTATAACAGAGATATGTCAAGTAAGATTATATTTTATTCTGTTTATATTACTGTTAATATTATATCAATCCAAAGCCTATAAATAAAGGCCAGAGGATTCCAAACAAGGTACGCTCTCTGAATACACTTCACTCACACTGCATACAACATATCTCTCATCAGTTCTCTTCCAACAGAGAATCTCTTATACACGCCTAACTTGAGCGTCGGAGTGCCTAAGTCGACGAGAAGACGTACGGTCAGAAATCACGAAAAACGGGCAGAAGCACAGAAAAAGACCTCATTGAGGTTAGTACTTCGGTCCCAGTAAATTTACACCGTAACAATATAGATAATATTTCTGGAAATTTATGTATAACATATTCATATTTATTTAAACAAGATAATTAATCTGTATGAATTTTTTTTTACCTATAATTATTATGTACTTGAATATGAGATGAAATTTAAATTATAAATATAATAGTGGCATATAACATTTTTTTTTTAAACATTTTACAATCTTATTGTAACAAAAACGATCCAAACTAAACTGTAATATTATTTTATTGTTATTTATGTTTTATATTAAATTAAAATCAAATCAAATCCAACAATATTTATCTTTTATTTTTGATTCGGATAATTGTGATGAACGCACCCCTAATTGGATTACCATTTTTTGACATACCATAAACATTAGATAGTATACATTTGATACCAAACAAAAATTGTAATAAAAAAGTATCATACAAGTACTAGAATTTGATATACTCAATGATTATTAGACAAAATCCAATAGACAAATAAAATTATCTTATTAAGTTCTAATAAAAGAAAATATAATATTGGTAAGTGTTAGATTCAAGCTCAACATAATTTATGAATAATTTATGATAGGTTTTGGTTATATGTGTAAACAAAAATGTATAAAAGATATTTTGTGATGGAAAAAAACATATACCAAAAACATCAATGTTTTTATTATCGAAAATTACCTTAATAATATAGATAAGAGAAAAAAACCAGAGTATAATGAAATTCCAAAATTGGAGAAGAAAAATAATGTTTGAAATTTTTTACAATACAAACTTTTTTTCCATTTTCTTCGATCTTAAATACACATATTTTTTAAAAAAATAAAATTTTAAACCAAATCTTATAACATTCTATTACTAAGAAAAAGTTAAATACAAATTTAAAATATTTTTATTCGATATCTAAACATCATAAACTTTAAATTCATTATATAGTTATTATCACTCACTCCATTGTTTATCTTAGGTGGTCTAGAACTTTTCAAGATATATTATTTTTGTCAACCAAAAAATCTCTACCATGATTGAAACAAACACATCTTCCTTTTTTATCTCCATAACCTACAATAAGAGTTATTCATACTCTATCATAAAAAATATACTTACTTGGAATTAAACAATTTAATCAATGTTTGTGGATAATCACCACATACCTGCATCAATATCAATAATGTATGTATTTCTTTTAACGTCTTGTGTAATCTAGACTGTATCAGCATATCTTTAACTGCTAATCACGAGTCAAAATCAATCCCTCTATCAAATTTTTGTATGCCACATTAACAACACTTGCAAATGATATTGCAACTTCAACAACCAAAGATTGTTCTCCAACAAAGGGATTTTGGTTTCAAAGATTAGACTAAGTGTATCAAGTCAGTAACTTGGCTATGTTTGATTAATTACTCAATACAAGTTCATTTTGACAATAATAATGTATTGAGTTAGTCTTATTTATTTATGTTGTGTTTGTTTTTGTCATGTTTAGTAAGAAGAATGAATTATGGAATCTTATCAAGAATTTAATCAATCTTTGATGTTCTTTTATCTTAATATAGTTACATCTACTTTACTCCCTTTGGTTTCTTTTATTTAATTATTGCAACATTTGTTGTTTTGTTTTGTTATCATTTCTTTATATTTCCTATCAAAAAAAAATTGTAATCTCTTTTCACGTATGGTGAGAATAAAGTTATGGACAATATAACATGTGAAAAAATTCTCTATCCTTTTTAGTTTTTTTATCCTTCCTAAATCTTATTTATTTTCTCCTTTCATCCTTCATTTTCGTTTTTTTACATAGTTGTAATACATTTGACTTAAAAATAATTATGGATTTTAAGTAAGTTGAGAGAAGAGCTTGTGTCTCACATAATTTTTGTAAAATGAAGTCATATTTAAAAAATACAAGTCAAATTTAAAAGTTGTGATAATATTAAATAAATCATTGACTTTTCTATTTAATGTATCCCAATATGTGTAAGCAATGTTTAATATATACTTCATCCAACAGGTATGACTACAATATATATAAATTGTCCTTTGAATAGACAAAAAGGAATATACTTAATTAAAAAAAAATGTTTGATATTAAGCATTTTCTAGCATGTATTGTTAAAAATGTTATGCATATTAAATACTTGGTCAAAAACACTTAAGATATCTTAAATCAATACTTTATAAAAAAACATTTAATGTACTAAAACTTATATAAACACAAGAAGAATCAACCTCATACCAAATACAAAATATGTTTAACGAGTATTTCTCATAACTCTATATAAGACAATGTTGAAGAAAAAGAATATTACAAACCTTGAGAAGACGAAATTATTGTAAAAAAACAAGACTCTTTAATATAATAACTTGTACAAAATCTGTGTACCAGTCTTATAGTTATAAAGAAAGAACACTATTTTGTTCCTTTAGTAAACTGGAAGAATTTGTTTTGAAAAACTTATAATACTTGCATTAGAATCACAGGACTAACTGGTTTGAAATCAAATTACTACTTGCATTGAACTGAGCTTTTTCAAACACCAAAGACATTAATATTCTAAGTATGCTGACAAATCATGTTATTGGTCAATCCATCAAATTAATGTAACTAATTAAATATAATATATAGGAATTTAAATTACCTTTTTGATGTTGTATTTTTTATTATGAATTCGTGCTTTTAACATTGATCAATTGAATAAAAAAAAAAACTTATAATTGAAAGACAAAATTCAAAGTACCTACATGTTAGTATATCCTCAATTAATTTTCTTTTTCAAACTTAAATGTATGCAACATCGTCTTTGTCAATTTTCAAGCAGAAATCACTCTCTAATCCGTCAAAACAAGATTTGCACAATTTAGCAACAACATTAACACAATCTTGGCTTCTTTGAAATTTTTAAAGTTTTGATGTTCCTTCTAATTTTTAACTTTGGTATAACTCATGTTATGTTTACATTTAATAATAAAAAGAAGTTTCTTTTGTCTACATCTCAATATTTTTTTCATTCGAGTTTCTGCTTCAACACACAACAATATATATCATCAATACATGACCATGAAACATTTATTTCTAATTAGTTTTTTCTTCTATAATAAAGTATGTATTAAATATTAAATATATCATTCAAAACATCCATTATAAAAAAGTTATTATACGATAAAACGAGCATATTATCAATAGAAATATTGAAATAATATACCAAATTTTAAAATTAGGTTCCTAACTATTTTGGTCCAATCATAACGATAGAAACATATTGATTAATTTAAGATTCAGATTTGTTTTTCTACAATTGATTTATATAATTTTGTCAACAATAAAAAAGATTAAGTAAATATTTAATCATCTTGTATGAGTTATTATTATTATTATATTTATTAAGGCATGTGTTGATTGATGAAACGAGGCATAGCAGCCGTACTCGAACTTTGACTTTTCTAGAAACGAAAGTTGGCTGTATGTATCCTTTCATTACCAACCACTCTGGGATACATTTATTCACATCATCATGAAATTGCTTTATAATAATACTCCTTTTATTTCCCACTAAAAATATAAATTCAATTCTTTATATACAATCACTTCTACTTTTTTTTCACAGTTTTTTTTTTTTAAATAATGCTTATCTGCATAATGAATTGGCTGGTCTTTTAAAAGCTTAATAAATTAAAGTTCAAATTGTTATAGACCAAAATCACCATATTAAATTATTTCTAATTTGGTAGGAACCTAATCTGGGTTTTAATTTTATTTAATATGAAATATTTGTTTCATGTTTTTTAACATACGTGTCGGAATAATTTAGTAGGGAAATCCTCGGACACATACTGTACAAATCGTGTGGATTGGTGTCAACCAACACCGTCAAATAAGAACGACAATCCTATTTAATGTTACACTTTTCAATCAAAAGTTTAAAAATTGAAAAAAAAAATAGAAAATCTCATTTCCATGTGATTTGTATGTAAAAGAACCCTACAATGTATTTACATTCTATGGTGTGAATCCTATGCACAAAACCCACCAATGAAAGAAAACTAGTTGCAAAGTTGACATTAAACTAAAATGATATTTTAACACAAATTTTTGACACTACAGACGTGTCAAGATATAGTTGAACGATTTTAAATTAAAAAAACTGATATAAAGATATGGAAAATAAAATTTTAACACCATTTTATGACACTATTTTGACACTGCACACATGTCAAAATATAATTGGACGATTTTAAATTAAAAAACAAACTTTAGTTTTTCTCTTCCAAATATATCCCTTCCAATCACATCTTGACACGTGTACAGTGTCAAAATAATGTCAAAAAATGGTGTTAAAATATCATTGTCCAAAATATTAAAAAAAAAACCAAAGTTTTTTTTTTTTTAATTTAAAATTATCCATGACACGTATGCAATGTCAAAATGGTATCAAAAAATTGATATTAAAATATTATTTTCCATTTAGGAAAAGACATAACATGACAACACAAATAGAAGTATAATAATAATAATACGTCTCCTTTTCACTATAGACATTATCAAACAGCCACCTTAAAATCTGTCTCACTATTCGCAATTCCAATTCTCGTGAACTCCATCCATTGCTTTTCCCTTTCTCTCTTCTGCCCAAATTCCATTCCCACAAAGAGGACCAAAACTACTAGAATAGGGGTTAAAACCGTAACTTCACCCCTTATTAATATTTCTGATGTTTAAAATGATTGTGTGTACGTGGCATTTGAGAGAGAAACACAACTGATACTTTGAGAAAGAGAGAGAAGCACCGAGACGCAACTATGGATTTTGCACTACTCTGCTGATCATACTAGGGTGTGTCATCTTTCTCGTGGAGGGTGTCATCTTTCTCGTGGAGGGTGACATCGTCATCTTTCTTGTGGAGGGTGTCATCGGCTTTGGCTTCTCCATCACTTGTCTCATCATCTTCTTTACGCCTGGCGATATAATGCTTTAAGAAAGGTGACCACAAATCTAGCAGATGATCACGACCACGGAAGGGTTTAAAGAAATACTCGATAGCCCCAAGTTCGAAAGCCTTTTCCATGGAAGAAAAAGGAATACCATCAGACTTAGACGACATCACTGCAGATGGTTAAAAGTCAAAAGTTGAAAACTTGAGTAAAAATGTGAAAGACTAGTTACTTGATGGTTAAACAGTCAAAAGTTGTAAACTTGAGTAAAAATGTAAAAGACTAGTTATTTACTGACAAAAGGAATATCAAATCCTTCTTCATCGAGAAATTGCATGAATTCATAGCCATTCATCATTGGCATATGAAGCTCCATGACGATCAAATGAATGTCTATTTCTTTTTTCAGCAAAACCTCCACAGCCATTGAAGATTCAAAACATATTACAGCTGCACACAATTCAAGCATAAAAATTACATATTTCTCTCAAAGAATGATTACGAATAGAATATTATATATATCTAACCTTGATGAGAAATATCTTTGCAACGAATATTCTCTTCGCATGATTTCTTGATGAATTCAAGAGCTTCGGGGTCAGTATCAATGACAAGGACATTAAGATTTAGTGGAATATCAGCGAAGTCAATTACAGAAGACGAAGTTCCGTCCATCACTCTCCACTATCACCTTAGACTAGGAACGGAGAAAGCAATTGAAAGAAATGAATACATATGGCATGGTTTAACAAAATTCAAATCCCCTACTAAACTGATCCAAGGTTGAAACAACATAAATCAAATATCCGGGTAATTAAAAAGACCCAACAAATTTCAGCACAAGCGAATGTTAGACAAATGTCACAGCTCAAACTAAATCAAACTAAAACAATAAAGCATCTTACATCATTCTACCACAATTAGTCATACTAAATAAGATTCAGAAAACCAGGAACCGGAATCCAATATTCTTCATTCAAACCAGAAACACCATCTCTTGCGAGACCTAGACAAAGTTGCAGCCAGAAATCGAGACCTCACATTCCATTCCAGCAACAAACCGAATGCACAAAATCCAAAACACCATCAAATAGGAATTCTAAAACGGTAAACAAACATGTGCAAAATTATATATATCAATGGATTTTGGTATCATTTATTATGTATGCTGTTATGATGATAAACATCATAACATGTGCAAAATTGTTTTGTGCACAACTGTTTTGTGATAAATGGAGAAAAGCTTGTGATACTGAATTTTTTTATCCTGGCCAGCAATGACATATGGGAGGTAAGTCCCAGAATATTAAGTAACTTCTAATGCTTGGTCATTAGAAAACAGTGGATCATGAATTTCAATATATATTTTGGAGGTGATGAAGAACCAAGAGGCTGTGAATCTCATAAGACACAGAGGATCCACAAGAAGCAAAGGAAAGTTTGATTAGGCAAAAAAAGAGGGTTCTATAAAGATAGATGACAAATGAAACTTAAGAAGACTCACCAAAACGGAAAAATTGGTTTGTCCATGGTGGGAAAACTTTTCCTTAATTTCTCATTAAGCCCATTAAATTTAAAATGAAAAAGTTAGTTTTAGAACTCAATACTACTCTACTTATTATTAATCTGACAAACATAAAAGTATTTTCCATTTTGGTAAAATTCCTAAAGCAGGTTGAGTTGCACAGTTTAATCAACTACTCACTCTATTACTCTAACACACTCATCCCATTATCATTTATATATACTCCACAACTTTATCCTTCTAGGCACCTGTTGATAGAGAGCTATCTAGACCAAGCTTAAAAAGTTGGTTTTCACTATAAAACATAGAAACTAAAAAACACTGCAGCAGTTGAGTGAAAAAAAGGATAAGAACAAAGGCTTACTACTTTTCAGAAAAAAAAAATATTTCATTACATTATACCACACGAAGGACACGAACAAAGGATGTCAACAGATGAGTGAAACAGAGGCCCACGCAGATGAGTGCGAAACAGATCACACAAACAGAGGCGAAACGGTGCGACCACCGAAGGGGGCACGACGCGACCACCGCTGACGGCGAGATTGCGGCCGACGGCGAGCGAGGGCAAAACGCGAGGAGACAAGTACTAAATCGCATAGACAAAGAACAGTGCTGAGTGAATCGTAGGAGACTAACGAAGAAGAAGAGCTTCGTCAATCAAAAAACCCTAATCTGGTGAGCCCTAAAAACGACAAAGCTGCTAGCATATATGGCATAATAGATCTATATAATTCTCAAGTTGTTGAAACGAACACTAACCTTGTCGGACGCACCGATTCTTCTCTTCTACCCACTGGAACACTAGAACCCTACAGAAGACGATAGCACGATTGAGAAATACAAGGGTTATATGACAAAGATATACTTGGAGAAATAATAAAAAGTTTTAACTCTGTCCCAATTGGGAGCTTTATGGGCTGGGCTTCAAATGTTTTATTTTTTCTTTTAATGTCAGGAATGCAATTTTGTTTAAATGTATACAAACATGAGAGTAATTATTAAAGAAAAAAACATCTTTATTGTTTCTGTTTTGTTTTTCATAAAATAACACATTAATACTTATTTTTATTAACTAGAGAATGTGAGATTTAAAAACGGGGGTATGGGAAGTAAATTTATGTTGTGCGAAAAGTCAATTCATGTCATTTTTTGTCTTTATTTATTTATNTGTTACAATAAATCATGATATCTATATTCTCATCACTCCACAAAACAACAAACTAACGCATACATATTTGAATATTTTATCCATATATTTATATATGTCTTTTTATTTTTAAAGAAGTACAACATGAATTAATTAATGGGTTGTTTTACTTGAAGATTCCTAATTATTTAACTTTCTATTTATATGTAGAATTTTTTATTTTTTTTTACTTTTATCTTTAGAAAAATGTTTCTTTTAAGAAACATCCTGGTATATTTTTGAACTGCGTGTGAAACTTATTTGAATTGGCAAATGAGATTGAGTTTAGAGAAAAGGAAGCGATAAATTGAAGTGATAATAATGGTTTAATGGAAGGATGAGAATACCAAGTTCTCGTGTGACGACATAGAAGACGTACATAGCAATCTGCACCTCCCTATGGGAAACACTAATCACTGCCAATAGCTTTCATTTTGAAAGAGAGAAATGCACAGTCCAGGTCCCAAGAACACAATGCACAAAAACAAAATAGTTTTTACCTTAAAGATATCCACAAACCGCCATTTTTAACATAATTCAAAATAAAAAGGTCCTTCTTTTTTTCATAGGCCTCACTCAGTGCCATCAAAATCCAAACTTGGATAAACTCTCTTTGAATCCAAGTTTCATCCTCTTCTGGGTTGTCTTCAGACTTTAGTATAGTCCAATGTCAGTGTCACCCTCTTCCTCACACCTCTCAAATCCACCATTTAAAACTCTATCAGTAGTGTGCATTTTCTGAACCTCTCAACTTGGCCAAGCTTGTACCTTTTTCTTTTGGGGTATAAATCCCTGCAAGTTCTGGGAAATTCAGTTTCATACCATCATTCTTTTTTGCTGAGTTGCACTTTTGTTGGGAAGACCACCTTGGCAGTGACTAACGAACGAGGAAGAAGAAGAAAAGAAGAAGCAGAAGCAACACAGTGTAGAAAATTTGGGAGAAGAACATGAAGTTGTGTACTTTATTGTTGTTGATTGGTTTGGTTTCCGTGCTCTCTTTAGTGGCTTCTGTCGGGTTGCCTTCAAATAATGAAGGTAAGAGTTATGGTGGAGAACTCACTTTCTCTCTCAGATCTCGAGTTTTTACATGTGTTGACTTCTGTTTGGATCACGTAGCAAAATTTTCCATTTCTGGTTCTTGTGTGAACTTGGAAATTTTAGGATCGATTAATTGGTTTGCATTCTTGTCTTGGCTAACTACGGTATACATTCACAATAATGAAGCATTTACTCTGTTTCTTTTAACATATTTTTGAGCTGTAGAATTTGGTTTTTGTTCTCAGTTTTGGCACTTAGAAGATTCAAAGAAGCTGTTTATGAAGATCCACATAAGGCTTTGTCCAATTGGAATACTCTGGAGTCAGATCCTTGTGACTGGAATGGTGTTTCTTGCACTGCAACGCGAGATCATGTCATCAAGCTGTAAGATACCATGGATCCATTATAACATGTAGTACATTTCTTTTGCTTATTAGTCCTCTCTTGCAATGGGACGAGCTTCATCAACCATGACTGAGATGTTTAATTAATGGCATACTTTCCCAAGCTAGCACATTCCTAATTCGACAGAGTGGATTCCTTTTTTTGCAGTAATATATCGGGGGCTTCGTTGAAGGGCTTTCTTGCTCCAGAATTTGGGAAAATCACATACATACAAGAACTGTATGTTCCTTGTTTCTGCAATCCTTACATCATTCTCCAAACCTTAGTTAGTGATTGGGTGTTATTACCATGACTTATAGTACTTCAATATCATGGTTGTGACTGATTTTTGGTACTTATCGCTGCAGGATCTTACATGGCAACAATCTCATTGGAATAATACCTAAAGAATTGGGCATGCTGAAATCTCTTAAGGTGTTGGATTTGGGAATGAATTCCTTGTCTGGGTTGGAAGTCCCACATCGACTAGAGATGAGGCCATTTAAGTGTATATAAGTGGGTGCAAACTTCACTCTACAAGCTGGTTTTGTGGGGTTGAGTTAGGCTTAAAGTCCACTTCTAAAACCTATAATCATTGAAGTAGAAAAATTGTAGGAAAGCCAAGACATATGATTTATGAAGAGATAGGATATAAGGGAAGAAGTATATACATCTCGAGCGTGGGATTAGACATTTTAATGGGTGGTCCGATAGCGGGTGGAACAACATGCCCAACAACAACAGAAATCACTAGGATGGGCTCTAATCATGGCTCTGATACCATGTTAGAAAAGAAGAAAGCAAGCATATCCAGATTTATGTTTTGCTGTTAGTACTCTCAGTCAATTTCTTTCCAATCCTTTGGAAGATCATTATGTAGCAGCAATAAGGATCTTGAGATATATCAAGAAAAATCCAGGACAAGGGTTATTCTTTTCTTCCAACACACCCCCCTCACGTCGAGGTATATATAATTATTTATAGTAATATAAAAAAGGAATATAAGTATAAAAATATATGAACATAAATGCACAGATATGAACAGAGAATAAAATAATTCCAATATCCCCCTCAAGCTGCAGCATATATATCCTTAATGCTCAGCTTGGACAACAAAGATTGAAATTGTGCTGGATGCAAAGCTTTAGTATGAATGTCTGCAAGTTGTGATGAA
>NC_028357.1:54194857-54205288 GCF_000741045.1 Vigna radiata var. radiata | reverse complement strand
ATGACAATCAATTTCAATGTGCTTTGTCCTCTCATGCATGGCTGGATTTTGTGCAATTCGTATAGCAGATTGATTGTCACAAAATAGAGGAACTGGTTGTGGCAGAGGCTGTTTCAAATCATGGAGCAAATACAAAAGCCATTGAATTTCACATGTTGTGGAAGCTAAGGCTCTATATTCTGCTTCAGTTGATGATCTAGATATAGTATCTTGCTTCTTCGATTTCCAGCTGATTAAGGATTGCTTCTTCGATTTTTAGTTCTTATCGCTGTAGGATCTTACATGGCAACAATCTCATTGGAATAATACCTAAAGAATTGGGCATGCTGAAATCTCTTAAGGTGTTGGATTTGGGAATGAATCCGTTGTCTGGACCAATTCCTCGGGAGATTGGAAATTCGACCCAACTTATGAAAATGTAAAAGGACTTTATTCCAAAATTGGACTCTCATATTATTTTGTGGACTTGTGTTTTGAATTCCATGTATTCTTGCAGAAACCTGCAGTCCAATGGTTTGACTGGTAGGCTACCTCCTGAGCTAGGAAATTTGAAATACCTTCAAGAACTTAGACTGGACAGGAATAAGCTTCAAGGATCTCTTCCTGGTGGTAGCAGTTCAAATTTTTCTTAAATATGTATGGGAAGTGAGTAAATATTTTTGAAAAACCAGTGTAGAAAATTTGGGAGAAGATCATGAAGTTGTGTACTTTATTGTAGAAAATTTGGGAGAAGATCGTGAAGTTGTGTATAAAGAGAATAATAAGGTATTCTTCTTTAATGCAAGACGCATCACTTTAACAATATTTTTGAAATATTAGTTTAATATGGTAATAATTTGAATCAATTTTGTGCCAATTATTATAATATTTTGTCTTTAATATTATTTGATTTATTTGATTGCAATCAAGACCATTTCTTTTCTTATTTTGTCTATTGTCAATTAATTCATTTTAAAGCAAGATTGTCATAATATCATTATGTGCCTATAAATACAAATTGTGAAAAAAGAGAGGAGAGAAAAACAGAGAAAAACCTAGAGAGATAACAAAGATTGAAAGAGAGAATATGGAAAAAAATATGTTCTCAGACATAAGGATTCGTCAACGACAACCACCGAATTATAGAAGCTAAACAGGTACGTCATTTCTATACTTTTTTTTCTTTTTATTATGCTTAGAAATTTTTTCTAAAATGTTTTTTTAGTATACAGAAATAATATTTTTTTTAATAATCAAATAAAGGGTCAATTTGGTTAAACTAAACCTTTTCACTTTTTTTCAAAAATATAAATCAATCTTTTTTTTTTAACAAACTCACAAACATTTTTCTAGATTAAAGAACTACCTGATCCTGATTGTCCATTAATGGATATATGTAACATTTTTCTAGATTAAAGAACTACGTGATCCCTGATTGTCCATTAATGGATATATGTAGGACCAAGGTCAATCTTGTCGGGTTCATAAATATTTTTTTGTTTCCTAATATTTTATTTTATTTTGTTTTGTTTTGTTTTGTTTTCTGAGAAAATTAAATATTTTAGAAAAACCACATTAATTTTATACATTTAATTAAAGATAGTAAAAAAAAAAAAGGAAAGGAGAAAGAGAGAATAAGAGATCCTAATCTTGCATACAAGGGATGGAGACACGTACAAAGGAGGGAGACACGTACAAAGGAGGGAGACACGTACAAGGGAGAGAGACACATACAAGAGAAGGTAAAATTATTTGTGTGGGTTACTGTTTTTTTTAACAGTGCTATCAAACCCAATAATAATACATGTCCTTCTCCTTCCTCATCTATATAACCATAAAAAGGAAAATGCAGTCTATTTTTCTTTTCTTTAATTTTAAGATTGAGAGAATGAGGATATTAGGATTCTTCTTGTTTTGGAAGTGTTGCCGTTCTAGGTGTGTAGTAGTTGCTCTTCTATTGGGTGTAGAGTGTCAATATAAATATGAGCATTTGGTCAGTATCATCAGCAATTTTGCAGAATTATTTTTATTGCCTTTTCATTTTTGTCTAATCCACCCATAGAGATATTTGAAATTAAAGAAATATAGCCTTATTTTACAAAAATATAACCTTAAAGCTGGGGTTATAGTTGCTTTGTATTATGCGATTTGTGCTTATCTTTGCATACTTTGCTGATTTTTTTTAGGTAAATTTGTCTCAAAAGACGAAGAGTACACTATATCCTGTGATGTGTGTACCTTTGTTTGTGTCTGTTGGGGAGGGATGGAGTTAAAAATCACCATCTCATTTCTATGTAATGGGATATTTTAGCCAAAAGTGAAAATTAGAAATGTTACTATCATGATTTGGTTTTTCCTTTTTCCTCTTATGATCTGCTTAACTAGTGTATATTTCCACATCAATGTGTGAATAGATGTATGTTTTTGGGGCTGCATGTCACTCTTGTCTCATTTACTTTTTTATCCTATATTTTTCAAATTGTTTTTGTAGAAACTGTAACAAATTTTATATTATGTAGATGATGAGTTTGATAAAAATTGGTGTATTCTTGTACATATAAAGCCTAGAGACTTATACAACGTAGGTGAAGATGATGTTGACAATTTTCATCAATGTGAACCATTTTAACAACAAAACTTAGAATTATTATTTCCAGATGAAAGAAATATACCATTAACAATGTTTTAATTTTAGTTGTTAGTTATTACATATTTTCTTATTTTATTTACTTACTTTTTTATTATATCTTATATAGGTTGTTTAAGTTTTTTTTAAGTAATTGTTTGTATGGCACCTGAAGATGAAGAGAATGACAATTAACAACAACAAGAAACAACTCAATACACCCCAAAGTGCCTCTTGTACACGGGTCGACGTCAATTTAACGTCTCCCTATATGACGTCGTTCTCGAATTCGATGTGAAAAGTCCAAAATATTCGATGTTGTACGCTGTTTTTGTACTGGTGGCTCCAAATGTGAAGACTATGAGTATGAAACTTATTAATTTCCTAATTGGAATATAAGTCTTATAACTAATGAAGACCTTAAGAACTACATTCTATACTTGAAAGGGCAGCCAAACTCAAGAAGGAACCCTAGACCACTTGCTTGCACTCCCAAAATGTTAGAATCACCTATAAATTATCAATTGATGATGGAAAATGAATCTTAGAACCAAATGGAAGCTAGATTATGGAAGAAAACGAAATGGGTTGCATGCAATGATGTTTCCTACCAGGGGTTGGGGTGCGTTTTAATGCAAGAAAGAATAGTTGCATATGCCTCAAGACAACTCAAGGTGCATGAGAGAAATTATCCTACTCATGACCTGGAGTTAGCTGTACTGGTATTTTCTCTTAAGATATGGAGACACTATTTATATGGAGCTCAGTTTCAGGTGTTTAGTGATCATAAGAGCCTGAAATATCTATTTGATCAAAAAGAGCTTAATATGAGGCAGAGAAGGTGGATGGAGTTCTTGAAGGATCTCTCATTCCTCTCAACCCTTTCTCTTTCATCTCTCTCACTCCAACATTTTCTCTGTCATCGTTGCCTCAATTGAAAAAAAAAATCAGAAACCCTTTGTCATCAGAGATATTTTCTCTTTCATCATCTCAACATTTTCTCTGTCATCACTCCAATGTCGAGGGCGACGTCTTTTGGGAGGAAGATAGTGGCGCTGAACGGAGGGACCCTGCCGTTTTCGGAAGAGAGCATGGAGATCAAGTCTCCGAAGTAGGTGACACCTGATAACCCATCGAAATTGGATACTGGTCTTAAGAAAGTTCTATTTTTAAGTGTAAGAATTATAACAAATGTGTTTTATTGATCTTGAAAGAGTAACCAGCGTACAATATATAAAAAATGTACATAACCAACGTACAATAATTAACGGACAATAATTAAGGAAAGAATATATCAATTATTCAAGACAAAATCCTTAGTTGTAGGTGATCCTGCCCTAGTAGTAGCTACTGTTGTTACTGTAACTTTTGTTTTCTTCTTTTAAACTGTTAATTAAATTTTCAATTTGTTAATAATAAGTCAGTTATTAAAAACAATTAAATACACACAAACCTAACCTGTAAATGATTTTTCACTCTCCCATCTATGTTAGGTATTCTCAAAATTGGTAGTATTTTTTTCGGTGTAACCTCTAAAAGAAAACAAAAAAAATAATTAACAAAATAAGATCACTCAAAAAATGGATCAATATTAATGAAACATACTTGTTAATCCTCCTAATGAATTAACGACTTCTAGAAATGCATTATGAATTAACGACTTCTAGAAATGCATTATTTATCTCTGGTGTCCATGTTAGTGGTCTTGGAGATTGACTTGCTGCATTACTGATTCATAAGAAATTATGAAAGAAATTATACTGTCTAGGAATGACACTCCAACAGCTTTCTCAAAACAGTGGAGTGCACCCGAGTCTAAAGCCTTAAACCGATCCGGCCATCGATAATTGTGAGATATAACTGCATGTGATATGGTAAAAGGTTAAAAGAATTTAAATAATTATGGCAAAAAAGATTAAAAAATTAATAAAGAACAAATAATTACTGAGAACACGAACATCCTTCTTTTTGTTTTTAATAGACTGTAATATTTGGTATCATTATGTAATTGGATATTTTAGCTATCATGATTTGGTTTTTCCTTTTTCCTGTTATGATCTGCTTAACTAATGTGTGAATAGATGAACAAACTTCATATTTCAATTAAAAATTTTGATGACTAGATGTATGTTTTTGGGCTGCATGTCACTCTTGCCTCATTTACTTTTTTACCCTATATTTTCCAAATTGTTTTTGTAAAAACTGTAACCCATTAATGACATCAAATTTTACTGATCACATTTGTATCGATAAAGAGCCTTCTGTTTCTTTATTTAGTCATCAAAAGTAGTTTGCTAATGCATTCATTATTTAGATGTACAGGTTGATGTGGGAAAGAAGCTTGTGACAGGCCTTCCATTGTATTTGGAAGGAAAGAGAAGTAACTGTTTGGCAATCCATTTACAGCACCTTTCCGAAATCGGAGATACTGGTCTTAAGAAAGTTCTATTTTTAAGTGTAAGAATTGTAACAAATATGTTTTATTGATCTTGAAAAAGTAACCAGCGTACAATATATAAAATGTACATAACCAGCGTACAATATATAGAATGTACATAACCAGCGTACAATAATTAATTGACAATAATTAAGGAAAAAGGAACTTTGAGAGTGACTAACGAGGAAGAAGAAGAAAAGAAGCAGAAGTAGAAGTAACATAGTGTAGAAAATTTGGAGAAGATCATGAAGTTGTGTACTTTATTGTTATTGATTGGTTTGGTTTCCATGCTCTCTTTTGCCTTCAAATAATGAAAGTAAGAGTTATGGCTGAGAACTCAGTTTCTCTCTCAGATCTTGAGTTTTTACATGTGTTGATTTCTGGTTCTTGGGTGAACTGGGAGATTTAGTTTGCCCAACCTAGTCCTAATTTTACTTGGATCACAAAGAAAACACATAAAACACTAACCTTTTTTAAGAAGCAAACAATCGGAGATAACAGAAGGGAAAAGATCGGACAGGAACTGAAACGTCTGAAACGTGCGCGGGAAGATATGTAGTGAAAGAAAATTTGAAAAGATTGGAAATAAGAGTAAAATAAGGATTAGAATCATAACATTTGTTTAATTTATGAAAATAAATAATACTTAGATATAAAATAGTTTCGTCCTTAACATTTTATTTATAAATAATGTTACAAAAAAATTTTATTCTCCATAACAAGAAAATGTTACAGTTATAAGAATAATAATAAAAGATAAAAATTATAAAGATGATAACAAAATATAAAAATACAAAGATAATATTATTTATCTAATATTTTATGATACAAAGATATTAATTACATATAGAATCTATTTTTTTATTAATTTTACACTAAACATACTACACATTTTATGTCCAATTTTTTTACCCATAAGTTTTAAATCAATTTTAGATATCGGACTCCAAATGATAGAGACATATTCATATTTAGATAATAATTTTTTTAAAATTTTAATATCCCAAAATTAAAATCTCCTAAGCATTAATAATAAAATACATTAAGTTTCATATAATAATATAATAAATTAAGTTTATAATAATAATAATAAATTGGATTAGTAAGAGAAGTTATATATAATATAACTCAAAATGTTAATAATTCTTCATTCTCATATTTATATACAATCGTGCTAAGGCATCAGACCCTACTGAATTAAAATGATAATGTCGATTGACTTAATTTTCTTTTTACTTAACTTTTTTTTTTCTTAAAACCTTTTTTTATTTAAATTACATTATTTGTCAAACAAGGTAATAGTTGACTTTATGGATCAAATAATATAAGATTTTGATTAATTTAGTAACAAAATGACACTATTTTAAACATCAGAAAATAAAACTTATTAATAAATCTCTTTAGTTAGAAACTTTATTTTGTTAAGAATATATATTTTTTATATAATCAAGATAAATTACAGAAAATCATTAGTATGGTATTTTATCTAAAATGATTGATTATCCTCTTAAGACACACTCATAATTAAACACTCGAAGAAGGTGGATACTTTTTACAAACATTAATATTAATTGTTAATATTATTAATTATTAATTTTAACATTTGTTATCCATATAAGGAAGAAGAAATACTAAAAAGTTAAAAAAAAAGTTATCCATATAAATTCATAAAACCAAGTTCTTAATGTGAAAACAATTAAAAAATAAGATAATTTCTTCAAATTTTATGAGTAAATAAAATACTTTCTTGGGTAAAAGGTGGAAAAAAATTGTTTTTGATTTCAAACTTTTTGATTTGCTTCTTGACTTGAGATTTTATGCTAATTCATCATGACTTTATAGAGTTTAATAAGGAAAGAGTTTGATAATAAGTTAACTTATTTTCTCTATCTAGGACGTAAACTTGTAAGAGTTTAAACTTGTAAGAGTTTAAGAATAAACTATAGAGTTTGATAACCTTGTACACAAATGTATGCCAATACATACATGCCAATTTAAGTATGTCGGAACCCTGACAAGTTTACTGTACACATATTTTGCTCCTTTTCCATTAATTTCAATTAACAAATCCACTTGCAATGTTGGAGTTGCTACTCATATTTGATCTGGTCATTTCAGATTCATCGAGAAGTATGGAACTCATGTTATAGTTGGGGTGAAAATAGGAGGAACTGATATAATTTATGCAAAGCAGCAGTACTCATCTACTGTCCAACCTGCCGTTGTACAGAAAAAGTTGAAGGACATGGCAGATGAATTCTTCGTTGGTAGGAGGGTTAATGAAAAGGTAAAGGTTTGAAATTTTTCTAGTTCAATTTTATTTTTATTGTAAATTCTATAAGGTTACACCATTTTACAATTAGGGTATGCTCTTTTTTGTATGATACCTGATGAGGGAGTTGAAAGATGGAATCAGTGGTATACTACAGTTGTGAAGGGAAACTTTTGAATCAATTTTTTTTTTATCAAGTGGAAGTAAGAAGGAATATATGAAATGTTAGTCCACAGTTGTGAAGGGAAACTTTTGAATCAATTTCTTTTTTATCAAGTGGAAGTAAGAAGGAATATATGAAATGTTAGTCCAGCAAGATTTGTACTAGCACTCACTGTCTTGGATGGAGATGAAAAAATGGAGATTGTAAGATTTGTGTTTCGTGGATGTGGACTTTAGAGGTGGAGATTTGAGTTTGACCATATATTTAGTTAGTGTGAGATTTCCAACATACCTCATTTGTGGATGGTGGTCTAATAGAACTCGATAACGGAGGACATGATAAACTCACCAAACTTTGATAGGATAAACCTTGATACCATCCTAGAAAGTAAACTTTAAGTCTAAGTCAGTTTCACAAGAATGGCTTGGAATGTAGGTTTGTACTCAATTATATCCAATAGTTTGACAACATTTCTAATCGACGTCTTACATGCTCTTGATAACAAAATCACGTCAATATGGATAGTGAATGTAGAGGCTTGTAGCTTCTGTTGTGACTCAATAGAGAAAGTAAAAGTCGCTAGTTGTTGAAAATGTCACTAACAATAATAGCATGCTAGAAATTGTTCTTTTTGGTGTGGTGGACTACAACATCAGTGACCAGAACAATGACTGAATGTGTCAAATGAGATAACAAAATGGGGGAGAGCGGAAACACTAGTACAAAAATCATATTTTATGACGTACAAAAACGAACTATGACGTATATAGTTTTGTACGTTATAATATTTGGCCGGATTGTATACGCACCTGTGATGGTAACATGTGATAATTATAAGGTATTTTACGTGTCAATAATAAAATCAATCCAAAGATAGGTTTGTTATTGGACATGTTCTTATTATCAATGTTGATCATTACACCAAGATACCTTAGCAGTTAATATTACTGTCCAAAGACTTGATATTGATGGGGCATTGGGTGTCTTGAGATGGGATAAACCATTATTTGAATATATTTATATAATTATTGATTTTACAATGTGAGCTTAATTCTTTTGTTTCTCTTGTATAAAATACAGTTACGATAGCTTCAATATCTGCCAACTTAAATTCAGTTCCGGTCCTTAACGACACAAATTTTAAGGATTGGAAAGAAAGCATAGAGATAAATCTTGGTTGCATGGATCTTGACCTTGCGTTAAGGATTGAGAAACCTCCTTCTCCTAAGGACTCAAGCACCTCTGATGAGAGGAGAGAATATGAGAAGTGGGATCGCTCAAATCGCATGTGTTTGATGGTCATTAAGTGCGGCATTCCAGAAGTCTATAGAGGTACGGTATCTGAAGAAATTAAAAGTGCTAAAGATTTCCTTGCTGAGATTGAAAAACGCTCTCTGAAAAGCGAAAAGGCGGAAGCAAGTGCACTTTTTCAAAGGTTGACTTCCATGAGGTATCAAGGCAATGGAAATGTGAGAGAGTACATTATGGAAATGTCTAACATTGCTTCAAAACTTAAGGCCTTGAAAATTGAGTTGCAAGAAGACTTGCTCGTACATTTTATTTTAAACTCTCTTCCTATATAGTTTGGACAGTTTAAGATTTCCTATAACTGTCAGAAGGAGAAATGGTCTCTTAATGAGCTCATTTAATATTGTGTTCAAGAAGAGGAGAGACTGAAGTAAGAAAGGACTGAAAGTGCTCACTTAACCAGTACCTCTAATGACAAGGGCAAAAGAAAGAAAAGTGAGAATCCTAATGATGATGCCTCTAAAGGTCCATTACAAAAAAAACAAAAACAGTTTAATAAATGTTTCTTTTGTAATAAAGTTGGACACATGAAGAAGGAATGCACAAAATATCACGATTGGCGTGCAAAGAAAGGATTACCTAAGCTATCAGAAGACAATTGATTCTGAAAGATGAATCTATTTAGAGATGTCAAGTTCATAGTGATGGAAGTGAAGAATGTTTTAGATTATTATTTTGTATTGGTTTTCTAATTTTGTTTTTGAAAGACATATTGTACCGTCATTTAGGCAAAATTTGATTTCATTTGTTTATTTGAACAAACTTTGTTATTTATGTTACTTTTGGAAATAATGAATTCAAATTTTGTTTTATTCAAGTTTTGTTGAAACCAATTGACTTTTGGCAAATAATAATCAATATATTCCTCATACAGTGACTTCCTATTATGAATCCTTAAATATGGAATTGCATGATATTAAGCATAGTTTGTTTTTTAGGATATTGAGTTTGGGGGGAAGATTAAAATTTAGAGGAAGAACCGTTAAAAGTTATCTCATTCATAAAGTTCAAAACCTTTAGTAAGTTAAGAACCTCTATAAGAACAAACTCAAGATCCTCATAAATATGTGCTTCACGAAGGGGGATTCTCTAGTTGTTAAGGGAGACAAGTTTAGTCTCAATCAATGCCCAAAAGGAATTTTAGAAATTCAAGAAATGCAGAAGATTTACTATGTTTCAGCGGTAAGGAGTCTCTAATGTATGTCCAAGTATGTATGCATCCGGATATAGCATACACTGTTAAGGTTCTAGACAAATATTTAAGCTATTCATGAATAGATCTTTGGAAAGCAGCCAATAAAGTTATGAGTTTTTTTTTTTCAAGAGAAAAAAAGTTTATAAGCTTACGTATAGAAAGTCAGACCAGTTAGAGATCATCAAGTATTCTGACAATTTTGTAGGATGCCAAGATAGTTTAAGATCCACTTCAGATTACATTTTCATGCTAGTTGGTGGTGTAGTTTCTTGGTCTATTGCCAAGCAAACTCTTATGGCTTTGTCCACTATGAATGCATAATTTGTAGCAACTTATTAGGCATCAAATCAAGGTATATGGTTGATTTATGTCATAGGGCTGCGTATTATGAAAGGAATTGAAAGACCAATCAGGTTATATTGTGACATCAAATCAGTTCTTAAAGAAAGAG
>NC_028357.1:54082166-54194337 GCF_000741045.1 Vigna radiata var. radiata | reverse complement strand
TATATATATATATATATATATATATATATATATATATATATATATATATATATATATATAAAAGAAAATATTAAATGTGTTAGGGCCATTGATTTTATTAACCAACTTTATAAAGTGATCTAATTAAGATAAATATGGCTAAGGGTATATTTGTCATGAAAGGTATTGTGTACCAGCAATAATTATAATTTGTTGAAGGGGCCAAATTGTAATTATTGAAACTAAAGAATATTAATCGTCAGAGGTTATTTAAAGGGTCATGGTCCCCATCTGTGAGCACAACATTCATTCCTGTTTCTTTCTCTTTATCCCCATCAGAAGAGAAAATCTAGAGGGAACTAAAGGTGCTCTACAGAAGGAAAATCATAAGACTAACAGAGTTCAGAGACTAATTTCAGGTTCATTAATTATTCCTAATGTCTTCAGGTACGCTTCCGCTTTACTATTTGGAAACTGGTTTATTGCTTATGAATTGATATTTGTTAATCATAAATTCCAGCAGTTCCGACTTCTCTTCTATTAACCTTCTTCGACCTCCTATGCCTTCGATTTCCACCTGTTCAATGTATCTTCTTCTATCACTTCCCACACCCAACCTCTTCATTCCTTCACTCTCTTCTTCCCTATCTCAAGCACTCTCTTTCCCTCACTCTCCAACACTTTCTCCCTTTATCAGGCACTCTCACATGGCCCTCCCACTCTCCCAAACCCATCATCAACTATCTCCCCGGCGACATTGTTTCCTTCATTGTTACTGAGTCCGACCAAAACTTTGACCATCTTTGCTCCCCTCTCTGTGAAGCATCACAGCGCCACCATTTAGCACCCCATTTGGCCAATTCCCATGATAAAGCATCTCTGTTAGCGGTTCAAGTCACTGTGCTCCCAAACTCTGGCTTTTGCATTGGACTAACCACACACCATGCAACTTTCAACGGAAAATTTGCATCCATGTTCGTCAAAGCATGAGCCTATATATTCTGTTACGTGTGCGTATATGTTAGCGTGTTTGGTTAAAGTGAACCAAGTGAAGGAAGAAAATGTGTTGTACATATTTGCTGTTGATTGTAGAACGCGCTTGGATCCTCCAATTCCAGCCACGTATTTTGGAAACTGCGTTGAAGGACAATACGTAGTGGCTTTAACTAAGGCGTTGGTTGGAAAAGATTGGTTCATTTGTGCTTTAGAGAGGATATTGAGGCTTTGAATAGGGTAAAAGAAGAGGAAGTTTTGAATGAAGCAGAAAAATGGGTTTCGCGTATGCATGACCCTGGGGAGGCTAGAATAATTTCTACTTGTGGGTCTCCATTGTTTGAGTTTTATGGCATTGATTTTGGGTGGGGAAGGCCAAAGAAGGTGTGGATTTGGTATCCACAGACAAAACTGGAGCATTTTCTATCAGTGAAAGTAGGGATATCAATGGAGGAATTGAGAGAGAAAAAGACGAGAGGTATTTATAACGGTAAGAGAGAGAAATATAAGAAAAGAAAAAGGTGAGAGAAGTAGTTATAATGATGTTATAATGGTGAGAGAGAAATAGGAGAGAGAGAAATAAGTGTCAGGAATAACAGAGGAGAGAGAAGAAAAATACTGCCACATAAGGGTAAAGTTAACGCCGTTACAAGCCACTTAACAGAATGGACCTATTGAAAGCAAAATCAATAACCTGGGGACCTAATTAAATCACTTTTACAAGCGGGTATCAAACGGAAATTCAGCCCCCAACTTGGGGACTAAAAAGGTAATTAAGCCTATATATAATCATTTCACATTATAAATTTGGATATATATGAAAGTAAGAATTAAAATAATTACTTTCCTCCCAGTCTTGCGTTATATAAAAATAAATAAATAAAGTAACTATATAAATAGTGTGGTGGTTTGCCTGAAGTGTAGAAGATTGGTGGAGAATTGAGTTAGTAGTTCAGTTTATATTGTAGTTTAGTACAATTTACAATTCAATTAGTAGTTCAATTCAGCTTATATTGTAGTTTAGTACAATTTAGTAAAATATAGTTTAGTTTGATAAAACAAAAAATGTCTGAACTATTTTACAGTTCAGTTTAAACAAATTAGTTTTAGTTCAGTACAGTTTTTAGTAGTACAGTACATTACCATTCCATTTGACCACCCCTAGGAACACCATAATAACAAAATATACAGCTCTTTGCACCAACTTTTCAAACCATACACTCTTTTACATCAATATAAAGACTACATTCATCTTAATTCATAATAAACGTTACCAAATAGGTAAACACAGTCACAAGAAAATAGCCAAAGAACAACATACCACATATAATTCATTAATCACATTCTCATATAATCTTAACACCATGTCATACATATGTATTTTACCTAAATCCAAACTCATCTCATAACATAAATCACTTACTATTTATTTCAAATTACATGTTAATAATTTATCAGTCATTTTCTATTGCATAAACATAACATTCAATTACAATATTTCCATTAAGATATTAAAACGTTGAAAAATATTTCTATAACAATAGATCTCTAATTGTCAATCTCAACGATAAAAAAAAGAACCATATGTAAATAATCATTTTTCAAAATTTTAGCTCGACCCAACAATTAATAAAGTGAGAATCAAAATTTTATATGAATAGTCCATAACCTAAAATAGGGTGGTACCCATCACCCCACACCTAGCGTCCAATACCAAATCCCTTGGTGTACATTATCAACTGAGTGCCCAGTGTGACTAAGGGACCATTCAACACCTTGGATCCCTGGATGCCACTATCAAGTGAGTGTCCATTGGTCCTAGAGTTGCGCTCGACACTCAGGATCACTAGAGCTCACTAACTTGAATCCTACCATTGGGGCCCAATAGTTTTGTGGTACCATCTGACACTGCATTAGAGTTTTAACTCCTAATTTGACTTGAATAGGTTGTCCAACTTGACTATCTATGTGACTTTAGTTCCTTCTTAGTTTAAAATACCTTATTTTAGTTCAAAATAACCATAAGATGGATCAACCACATGTCCTACAGTTATATCATGTTATTAATCACAGGTTAGCATAATCAAGCAACTCACGATCAACCAATCTTATTTTATCATTAAAAATCCACACAGACAATTCAAACAATTTATTCATCAAGTATTCAAATTATTACTAACTTTCCCTTACCTTGATACACACTCCTAGACTCGGAAGTTGCTCCCCATAGGCTCTACCTTACACAGGTTGTGGTACCTACACATAAAAAACTCTAGTCAACAATCAAAACACATATCCTAATAATTATAACCAAAACAAAGACCCATCTTGAGCCTTTGAACTCTACATGCAAACCCCTACAGCTCCACAATCAACTGATTTTCTAAGAAAACTCAAAACAAGAGTAAAAGAAGATTTTACTCTGTTCAAAATTTTGATCGAATAGGACTATAGACCTCGATTCCAATAGTCATAAGATCTTCAAATAGATGAAGGATGAATTCATATTAATTTTAATCATTGATAGGATATTCTTATATCATAACTGAGATAAAACCACAGTCCACTTTTACTGCATGTAACAATCGTTGGTGAGTATGCTCGTTTTTATCACACTTTAACTTGTATGCAATAAAAGAATATAAATGAAAATGCAAAAACAAAAAGGTGTACACATTAATATTCAATGAAAGAAATGCTCATTTGTATTATATCATATATCAGTTAGAGGATACAATAAAAGAATATGAATATAGAAACGCATAAGAAAAAAAAAGATACAATGAAAAAACTGATGAACACTATCGGTAACTAAGAAGCACTTGAAAACATCACAAACTGCTAGAATAACTCTATAAAATGGTGCCCTTATGGCACGCATTTACAGTTCAGAAGAGGAAGAAAAAGACTAAGAAATGGGAAGAAAATGCATATTTATCTTGCCATTGTACACATTAATTTATTCATTTTATACTGTTTCCATTTTCCAGTGCCTTAAAGCCATGAACTTGAACAAGTCATTGAGCCTTCCGAGCATTCTTGAGGTTTCTTACTGTCATAACAAGCTTTTGTCTTTCACCTTCTACCTCTGCAAATTTGAGACTCATTTCTGAGTATCTTTGTTGTAACTCTTTTAGCTCAGTTTCCATTAAGTTGTTTCTTTCCTTCAACAGCGATAATTCAGGTAAAGTTTCACAAAGATTGCCATCTCCATTATCATCCATTGTGGATCTTTCTGCTTCTTTCCCCGACAAATATACATTACTGCAATGAACAGAAAGGGATCAATAATGAAACAAATGAATATGGTTTCATGTTCTGAATGTGATTTTCATAAACTATTAGTAACATATTACAACTTCCACATTCCAAATGCGATTCATCCATCTTTAGGGGTTTCTAAACACACTCATACACATACCATGTAATCATAACAGGTATTAAATTATGTATACTTGTTGTTGTACACAAAATATAAAGAACACATACCTCTTCAACAATGTCAATGCAACACCATTTTCCTCAGCCACGCTTGTAGTATCATTTGAAGTAGTAATACCCTTATCCTCATCAACCTGTTTGAAGTGCAAGACAATTATATTTATTACTGATATATGATTCAATAAGGTCATAGACCGACACTGCAATAATTAGTACTACGAAACCTTGCCTAAGAAAAATGGTAAATAAAAGAAATAGTTGGAATATTCTTGTTTGCATCCTTCATCACAGCATTTTAATGGATATGGCAATTGACACAAAGACTCAATTTTTTTTATTTATGTTTGCAGATTGCTTGAGTTATGTTGATAAGTATACCTTTTGCAAAGCAATGCTCTGATTGAATTCCTCCACTTTGTCTTCCAGTTCCTCGATTTTGGATTGGAGCTCCCTTTCCTTCTCCAAAAATGAAGAAGCTGACATTTCCAAAGCAGTTTCCTTGGACTTTATCATGTCCTGCTACAAATAACTCTTTTGTTAGTATACTTCCCTCAACTGCTAGGGAAAAACAAGTTATCCTAAGAAAATGCATGCAAATAGAAGAATTAGCTTTTGGGATTTGTGAAGTTATTACCTCAAGTGTTTTTATTTTCTCCCTCAGATTTGCTATTTCTTTTGCACTCTGAGGAATTGAAGCACCCTTTTTGTTCTTTAAATTGGGTTTAGTTCCATCTGAAAGTTGTGTGCGTCCATTGCTATCCTTGAACCTCTTCTCCATGTTGGTTAATGCGTCGTCCTTCTTCTTAAGTTCACCCTTTAGCTGGAAAACATGCTTTCTTAGATTTTCTTTCTCAGCTTCGTCCTCAAAACAGGCCCTTTTCAAGTCACTGTATTGAGCTCTGAGTCCTTCTAACTCTGACTGCAAAACTCTAGTCTCAATCTCTTTTTCATCATTGAGATGCTTCATCCTATTTAGCTCATCAAGTGACCTTTCTGCTTTCTTTTTCAACAGATCAATTTCACTCACTAGCTCGTTTCTTTCCACCGTTCTACTATTTAACCGAGCCTCAGATTCCTCAAGCGATTTCTTCACGAGTTCCAAGTCATTTCTTAAGATATCTTTCTTTTCTGCTTTCTCAGAGAGGCATGAAATCTCCACTTTAAGCCTTTCA
Source organism: Vigna radiata var. radiata (assembly GCF_000741045.1). Taxonomy (NCBI): domain Eukaryota; kingdom Viridiplantae; phylum Streptophyta; class Magnoliopsida; order Fabales; family Fabaceae; genus Vigna; species Vigna radiata. The sequence goes on along the minus strand of NC_028357.1, from coordinate 54,188,752 downwards.
TTTTCACCTTTTAGCATCTGGATCTCTTCATAGAAATCCCTACTAACTTGTTCCTCACGCTTCTTTTGATTTTCGAGCTGCTTGGTCTTGTCATCAATTTCCAACAACATCTGTTGTTTCTGAGCTGCCATCATGTCTATTGTTTTGGAAAGTTCATCCAGTTTTACCTCATAATCAGTTTTGGCTGACTGAAGCTCGGCATTGACTTTGTGCAGCATTGCTTCCACCAGTCTTTTCTGTACACGAAGTTCACTTGCTTCTGTCAATGCCCTCATGGCAGCCTTCTCGTTGGCATCAAATGTAGAGGCCATTTGCATTGAGAGCCTTCTAAATTCTTCCTGAAGCCTCTCAGCAGTGTTAGCATTTTTAAGTCTGGTGCTTCGCAAAGCTTCTTCTGCTTGAATGGCTCTTTGCTCCTGCTCAACTTTGGCACGTGTCACGACATCTAGATCAGCTTCAAACCCTTGGGCTTGTTTCTCCAGTTCTTCCTCTAATCTGCTGATTTGGGTTCCAAGATCCTTGATGGTAGCCAGAGAATTTGAGAGTTCTTCTGACTGTTGCTTGAGTTGATTTTCCAGATTCTGAATATGGGCATCAATTTCATCGACAGCAGGAGGAGAAGAGCATTCATACTGTAATTTTAATTGTTCTTGCAGTTCACTCTGTTCCAGCTTATATGCAATATCATGGTTTTCCTGTTTCAATATCTCATAGTCTAGTGCAAGCTGCTCCATCTGCATCTCTAACTCATCTTTGTCTCTCCTATACATCTCTATTTCACCATAGAGATCTATAATCTTTTGTTCAAGTAGGTGAGTCTCCTGAGCATTGCTGTGCTCCTTAACTAGCTCTTCCAATTCTTTCTGTTCATCATCCGTTTCAGAATTAGAGAGCTTTCCCTCTGACTCACGGGAGATTTTACCCTCTTCGTTCTTATTGGAAAGACTACACATTTCCCTATTTTTCTGCTCCAACATTTCATCGAGGTCCTGCACAGCAAGAACTAGATCAGCGTTAGACTCTTGTGTCTTCTTTAACTGTAATTGGAGATTTGCGTTCAGCTCCTTTTCAAACTTCAATTCTTGTTTAATTTCTTCAACAAGAGTACAAAGATCCCCACTATCCAAGGGTGGCCTATTACTCAGTTTGGCCTCCTCCATTCGTTTATGAAAAGATCTGAGATTGTCACATTCAATCTTGAGTGCATCTCTTTCCTCTTTGACGCAAACGATTTCCTTCGAGAGCTCCTGTCCTCTTTTGCTTTCCTTTACAATTTGCTTCCTTAGTGTCTGCAGTTCCAAGTCTGACACATCCACCTGCCTGGCCAAAGCAGCGAGTTCAGCCTTGAGTCTTCCAATTTCCACATCAGATGTTTGAGGGGATCTTTCCCTTGGAAGAGCATCCTGAGAACCATTTGTTGACCCATCCGTACTCAAACTGTGTTCTGAACCACCAGACCAGTCCCAGTGTGATCTCTGATGAATATCATTTACAGCAGGTTTATGGGGATCAGATGTCTGGCTAACATCTGAAAGAAAACCATTGTTGTTGGCGTGGATGCCACCATTTATTACTCCTAGTTCTCTGGGTGTGTCAAGTCCAGAGCTTCCATCAGAACTTAACGTTGTAATGTCAGATCCACTGGATGTCCTACAATCAGCACTCAATTCAGCTCCATTGCCATTTGCTTTGGCAGACACATCCTGAGAAAACGTAGAAAGTGGAAATTGATTATTTCCATACAACTTCAACCTCCAAAATAGAAGCAAAGAAAACAAACAACTTTTGACCTTAGAAAGTATATATATATATATATGACAGTTGAAATTACATATTGAGGAAATCTTGAAGTGAAATATCCACAGACCTAACCCACCCCACCACTACAACCAATCTTAAAAGCAAAAAAGTTAAGAAAAGAAAATTTAGTTTTGATTTTATAAACTGCGATACATAAACAAGCCAAAGTGATTCCTAGGCTTCTAGCCCCAACGAGTGAAACCTTACTTCAGAAGAATCACTTTTCGAGCTTGCATCTATCTCTCCATTGCTCAAGTAGGTCCTCAAACTTCTATCATTGGGTTTTAGTTCGGTATCTTCACAATCCTCTTGCTGTCTGCAAATGTTATTTGACAAGAAGAAACCTCATCATCCGAAACAACTTAGAGGCAAATTCTATAACCTGAAAATAGAAATATCCATAGCAATCTACCATACCTTTTATCATTATTTTCTTGCAGCCTCTGGATTGTCACCTGTCCATTAAGCAGCAAATCAGAATCACTGAAATCAGCATTGCAGTAAAAAACATTCTACACAATTTTGTTATTAGAAAAAGGGAGAGACCAAATACTAACATGCAAGACGGCTTCACAATGAGAATTCTTGATGGGAAGAGAGACAGTGGAGGGTTTCGTAGCCTCAGCGTACTCAGAAAAGTTTACAGAGACTTCCCCAAAGGAGCTAGCTTTTGATAACCCCTATACAGAAACCAGATCACAATCTGACACACATAACAAGCAACCACAAACAGAAAAATTTAAACTCCTTACCGTTGAAACCACAAAATAATATACTCTCTCACTGAATTTCCCAGTCTTAGGCTCCTGAAAAAGCTTGATTGTTTCATAGACAGGATTCTCCCATCTACAAACTCCACCACGAATTGCTGCTTTCTCTAACCTCGTAGTTACCTTTCCAATGTCCCCTGGAACTATAGAAAGCACCAAAGATTCCACCCCAGATTGCACCATCTGAAAATCACACCAACCACAAAGTCAAAATCTCCAGTTTGACCTTCTCATTGCCAAACCCACTTGCTGCATTGCTCCCCCATCATCAAAATCAAAATCAAACGGAACCAAGAGAAACGAATTTAAAACACTTCTTTTTCAATTCTCACATTCATCTCATCTTCCTTGCGGAACAATCCTGTTCAAATACTAAACGTGGCCATTCTCTGGCGAAATTCGAACTTTGGTTCGCCATGAGAAATTGAACCTTACAAAATTAAACGAATAAAAGTGCCCAATTTAATCAAAAAATGCTTTCATGGTGAAATGAAACCAAGTTTAGCTACCTGGGTGACATGGAAGTGGAGTTTGAAAACAGCTTTGACTTTGTGTTTCTCACTCCTCCATCTGAACATCTTCGCTCACAAGCCACACCACTCCACCGACTCAGCTCCTCATGTCACTGATCCCACAACCCAGATAGATTTCGGTCACCGGAAAATCCACGTCATCAACCGGAACTCCCAAAACCGCCGGTAAATGCTGCTCCGGTGGTCGACGAGGAAAAAGCGTGCTGATCACAGTCTCAGCGGTTCTGAACACAATGGTGAAGTGAAGTGACGTTGAAACGAAAACCGGTTAAGGAAGGACAGTGAGTGGAGCGGCCTCCGAAAAATCGAAAGCAAACAGAGCCAGTAGATCTCATCTCCTACGTGATGTTCTTGTCTTGTGTATTTGGAACAGTTCTCAAGAAACCAGGTGACACATGCATCTAACAATTTAATATTTAATTCGAACCTTCTGTTTTTTATTTATTTTATTAATCAATATTTAATTCCATTTCAAGAAATAAATATGTCTATTGCTCTCTATATGTTTTTCTAACAGGAGGTAACAAATTTATTTAATAATTAACCCGTATATGGTTTTCGATTTAGGAGAGGTGTCATTATTCGTTAATAATGATGGTCTTCTACGTTGTCTCTTTCCTTATATTAAAATTATTGTAACAATTTACCTGCCCCTGCGTATATAAAAAAATGATTTTTCCACATTCCTGCGAGGTATTTGCTTTGCATTGTTAACAATGATGGATGAAAGGGAATTTCGAACCAAACAAAAAAGAAATTATCGAAGTGGGTCGTTGGAATAGTGACCATATCTTTCAATTAAATAACCAAAAAAAAAAACATTTTTTGCTGGTTTATATGCACAAGTTTGCCTCTTTTCTTCCATGGAAGATGAATTCATGACATTGAATGTAAAATCTCTTAGATTAATTTCTAAAAAAAATCACGCTGAGTAATTTAAAGACATTATGTTGTGTGGGAGTTCTTGGAAAACTTTAAAAAAGAATACCACGTGCAAGATTAAATGGTGGAATTTTTGTTCATCTTTATCGAATTGTACAAGTGTCGGAATATGACTTTTCACAAGAACATTAGCAATTGTCCTTTTGAAAATAACAATGTTACTTTCTTTTTTGCTTCTTCTGAGTTTGGTACATTAGAAGAAGGAGAAGAGCTTTGATGCTAATGCTGATAAATGTGTCTAAACATTTTCAAATTATTACTTACTATAAATAACCACAAATTCAATGAAAATATTTATGTACGATCGTCCTTGTTGAGGCCACCACTCAATTGTGCTGATTTTTATTTCAGAAATACTGAATAGTCATTGTTCTTCATGAAATGCACGAATTAATTATAATATAAATAAGGATAATAATAATGATATTTAGACAACATTTTTTTTACAACATTTGAATATTATTTACGTATGATTCTGTGATTGGTTCAAAATTACTTTATAATTAATAATAATAATCATAAATATCACCATGGATCAATTACAAAATGAAATGTAGATAATGTTTGTAAAAAAAATGTTTAAGTATCGTTATCCTGTAAATAAAGCTAAAGTTTCTTATGAAAACCAAGGAAGTAGCTTTTTAGAAAATGACAATTTTAAATCCAAATTATTATACAAGTTAATCATGTCGTTGATACAAGTTTTTCTTACTGTCACGTTGGATTCCTTTTTATTTAGTCCTTATTATATTGTTTATTATATTGGATGCTTGAATTAAGAGGACCCACTTAAATGTGTACTTTTATCTATTTTCTTAGCTTCGTCTTTTAATTTCTTGTGGAATTTGACATCTGGACCCCCAAAAATGATCACAATAAGCAACCCATCTTTCACTGCATGTGACTTTTTCTGTGTAAAAACAAATAGGTTAATAATTATTAATTATATTCTCCAGACAACATTTCCTAAAAACAAAAAATACCAGGTCAAAATTTTATAAGATGTTACCAATTTGTTTCTGTGGGGGTTATTTGAGGCTAAAGTTTGAGAATAATAAATAGCTTTATTGTTCTATATTCATGTATATAATCTGTCAGCTGCCGACAAATATACATGCATATTTGGGTGGGATTTTGTGTAAATAATTGCGAGGAAAAAAAAACATAACAATCAATATTTTTTGTGTTCTTTTTCTATGTCGTGAAAATGACATCTTAACAAAAAATTTTGGAGATAGCCTACGAATCCTATAAGCACTCGGAATATGATTATGTTATTGGCACTTTCTATATTTCCCCATTGATTCATGATATTTATCGAACCAAATTTCTATCAAACTAATTATTTATTTGTTTTCTATTAAATAAAAAACTATATCATAGTGTTAACAAAATTATATATATGTACTTTCAAAAGAATCGTAAGACTAGATTAATTATCAAAAAATACAATCTCAACCTATTTTAAATTCATATAAATTAACTTGGACGGAATGAAACAAGTAAATTAGGTTAAATCATGCTCGTTCCTAACTTTAAGAATACAGATAAACTATAGGTTAAATCATATTATGATTTAACATGTTTGTCTTTGGCTTTATTACTAATTATATGAAGTCAGAATCTAATGCTTTTACATATTAAAATCCAATTTTCGTGGATTGGTTACACTTATTTGAAAGCTTCACGTACTCCACAAAATTTACTTACTATTAATGTCTATATATGAAATACAAAAATGATTAATATTTTATGTTTTTTTAGAAAACATAAAATATATAGATTATTCCATATATAGACATTTTATCATAATAAAATTTTGCTTACATCACTCAAATTTCAATTTAAATGACGCAAAAACTTTTATTTAAACCTTATACGCACTTTAAATATTTAGCAGAGGTAAATTCATGTCTCGTTTTAGTTTTTACTTTTAAAATTAAAATATTTTATAGTAATAATATTATTTCTTCATTTTAATTATTAAAAATATTTCTATTATTATGATAAAATGTCTATATATGGAATACAAAAATATTAATATTTTATGTTTTTTTGAGAAAAAAATTAAATTATAATTTATATATTTTTTATTAAATTGGATTTTACTAATTTGTCTACCGCACAATTTTGACTAATGTGGGATACCGATTTTCTTGACAGAAGTCGCGGGGTTTTTTTTTCTTTTCAAAACTATATATATAAGAAAAATTGATTGAAAGAAAAATAAGAATAATAATCTATATTTAGAGTTAGATAATAATGTTTTACTACTATTATTTTTAATATGATATTTTTTTATTATTTTAAGATAAATATTTTATTTCTTTATGACATTATATAGTGCACATATAATTATTTTTCTCTTTTCAAAAATCCAAAATATTCAACAACACTTTTTGTCATTTTTTATTCTATTTTAAATGTTATGAATAATTATATTTACATTTTATATTAACAATACTTTAAAATTTATTTTATTATGAATTATTTACATTTTAACATTCTTTTACATTTCTTTCGCATTACTTATTATGAATTCGTTTTGAATTCGTAATCATTGTCATATAATAGAATCTGAAATCATACAATTGTTTTGAAAGAATTATTGACTATTGTATAAGATGGATTTGAGAAATATTAGGAAAACTACTTTTCCTTTGGTAATCTATCTCATGATAAAGAACTTGGTAAAAAATGAAAATGTTGATGTTAGTATTAAAGAATTAAAAATGAATTTTATATTGAGAGATCTTTTACCTTGGTTTCCAATTTTAGTGAAGCATGACATTAGAATATAGTAATGAGAAAAACAGAAGAGTAGTTAAGATGTGAATAAAGAAATAGTTGTATAGATGAAGTTTTCGAGTACATTTATTTCATGAATTTAAGAGTTGAGAAATCGAGGTGAGAAACGTTGAAGTGGGTGCAATAGTCTTCTTATAAAAACTATAATTAATATCTTTTCATCATTAAACTAATGAACCACTTGAATCAGTTTTTCTCACATGGTTGTGAGGTTTAAGATAAGTTGATGAGTAAGACAAAAAATAGTTGTAGAGACCAAAATTGAAAAAAAAAAGTGTTTGTGCTCCAATACCAAATATTAATAAAAAAATTATAATTGTATAAATATAAAAGAAAAACTACCGAATAACACTTAAATAAATGTTATAAATAATTGTAGAAATAATTAAAAGTATTAAATGCGTGCTTTAAAAATAAGTTAGTTATGAAACTAAATAATAAAAAAAAATTAATATAAATCTTCTAGATCACTTAATAAATAAATTAAAGATGTTTCAATATTTTAAAACAAAAAATAATATTAAAACGAAGATAAAGACAAAAACAAAACAGTACATACTCATATTTTGGTCTTATATATTAAATTATAAAAAAAAACAAATTTTAACTACTTTTATACTCCTGTCTAATATACTTATATCTAATTAATACGAAGATTTCTCTTCTATTTTAAAAAGTAAGGATAAAGTAAAATATCGTGGAATTTATTTATTATTTGAAATAGCAACACATCTTTTATGGAAAGCATACAGGAGAGTAGATTAACTGAAAGCTAAGGGACCATTGAACTGACATTAAAGATGAGCACCCACCAACAGGAAGCCCAGGGAAAAATAATTCTGAAGATTCCATCATTTAAAAGATGAAGAATACGTGGGGAAATGAAGAAGGTAAGGGTAGATATGTACTTTTCCTTTTCATTCTCGTTTCAATTATAACTTGATTCATCTTCCTACGAACTGGGACAACTTTTTTTTATAACATTTTAACATTATTTACGTGTTATTTTATAATTGATTTAAGGTTTAAACCCTTTTTTGGTTAAGTTCTTATGTTTAGTTTAGTCTCCGCTTTTAAAAATGTCAACCTTTAGTTTCTATGATATGAAAAATGTATCAAATCAGTCCTCATGACAACTTGTGATTTGTTAACGAATATGATTGATTTGATACATTTTTCATATATAGAGGGACTAAAGGTTGATATTTTTAAAAACGGAGACTAAATTGAACATCAGAACTTAACTTATGAACCAAAAAAGATTTAAACCTTGATTTAAAATTATTTTACAAATAATAACAATAATTATAAATATTAACATGAACCAATCACAAAATAACATATAAATAATATTAAAATATTATAAAAAGTGATATAAAACCATCGTTATCATATTATATAATGCAAACTTTTTTTTATATCACTTTTTCTAACCATAATCACTTTTGCACAAAATTCTTCAAATTAAACGTTACGATTTTATATTAAAGATGGATCAATCACATTCACTTTTGAATTAATAAAGATAAGACATTTAATATTTTTAATTGATGATTAAAAATTACATTCCATTAGAGGGACCTATCACAAACTGCGAAGAAAGTCCAGCTAGCTATGAAGTTTCAATGCACACCACAACTGCCAAACCTAACCACAGTCCACACCTCTTTAAACTGGGGTCCATACTCCTTATAATCAACACATACTATGTATAATCGACATGAATCTTAAACCCTATTCATAGAAACAATCAAATCACAAGGTAGAACATATGCCAATGTTTTCCTCTTTCACCTTCTTTCAGCAAAGGCAAAAACTAACTTTTTGCTTCTAAGTTACCTCTCTCTTGGCTGCGTACCATGTAGAACCTATGCTAATTTAAGTCTCTCTCTCTCTCTCTCTCAAAATTTCCATCAAATATTCCTTCCTTTCACCATCTGCACAACAATTCCAATGTGCAACTTCCTGTCATGGCTTCCTTTCAATTATTACATGTCTGCTTCTTTTTAAGAAAATAATTAACACTATTCAAGAAAGATCTTGTAAAAGGGATTAATGTAATTTTATATAGTTAAGATATGTGTGAGCGTGACTCATAATTTTTAATAAAAATTAAAGTTTGAAACATTGAATAAAAAAGAAAGCTTATATTCTTTTAAGGCAAAATGATTTTCCTTTAGAAGATCCAACAATCACGCTTTCCTTTGGTAGCTAACTGCAGACTTGAGTGGTGTTTCCTCAATAGTTGAGTTAGGTTTTCGAGTGTAATCCAAAGGTCTAATCCCACAACCAAAAGCCTAATTAACTCACTAACTCACCATGAGATGTGATTGTGATTGTGATTGTGATCGAGTTAGGGTTTATTAGTTGCCACAAAATTAAACTAAAGATGCATGGTAACTAATTGCTGCGAGACTATATATTGACTAGTGTTGCAGACAGACACAGAGGTCCATCTTATGAGACACAAAAGTGGGAACCATAAAGATGTTGATGTTTCTACCTTATATAATGATGTTATTTTTCAGAGCATCATCATCGCTGGCAACCCAGTTGGTCCCATTCCTCATTTTCAACGAGAGGGACCCTTAATCCACTTTATTCATTATGATTTCCACTTTTAAACTTTGCCAAAAAATTAAGGATTGCAATATTAGTATTATCAGTTCATGCAAACATTTACCTCCCTCAAATCACAAAAAGGAAGCCTTTTTGGGTTTATTATTGACCAATGATCTTCACAATCAACAAGCAATGAAATGAAAGTGCTTAATTAGGATATGGGTAAGGGTAATTTCATAGTTTCCACCTACCTCCATTGCCTCCATAGACATGCCAACTAATTTGTTATTAATGTTGTAATTCCACAGTTGCTTTCTTCTTCCTTTCCAACTCATGAATTCACATCAATGCTGTTCTATAGGAAAGGTATATTCACTGTCACGCTCTAACACTCGAAGTGAGTTATTAACAACAGGTAGCTAGTGCCAAAGCAAAAGAATGTGCTGCAGATCATAGAATTTCTTATTACATGTGAATTTTGGTCCCTTTTTTCATCATATCAAGGATACGGTCATGCGGGAATCATTGACTATGTTTGGATCCCTTGCTTCAACAACAAGAGAATTCAACCTACCAACTATAGGGGAACATTTCTATTATTAATTTACTTCAACAACTTATGTTTTTATACATCTATGGATCTGTTTGTGTGTTCTTCTTCTGTCAAACTTTATAATTAAGTATAAAAAAATGCAATTTTGAAGTATCCCTTGTACTAATTGTTGCTCAAACACTACTTTGTAAAGAAGGTTTAACTGTAAGGGGGGAAACATATAAAAGAATACATAACCACCTGGCTTTGGCACTTGGAGAAAACAAACAAACGTGTCTGTCCACAGATGTGGTCCGAGAGAAGTGTGTAACTTTGGTTTTGTTTTTTTCTCACGTGAATTTGGTTTAGTGAGTTTATCTACTTCACTTTATCACTGTTCGTAATGTGACAACAATGAGATGTGAAATCTTGATTTTACTCAGTTAAGAAATTGATCATTGTCGCTGAAACTACTAAAACACTTTTGTTTTAGCTTTATTTCTTTTCAGTTGGATATGAGAATAAGGGAAGATGATGATGATGATGAGGTTGTGCTGTGTTACACATGACAAGCATGAAGGGCAACATTAGTGAAGGTGGTCACGTGAAGGTGGTCGACCCCATGATCCATGATGGATCATCCAGCACACTAAAACTCACAAGACAACCCATTTTGCAATAAAAGATCATACTGTGTGAGTGGGTCCACACCAAAACTTGTCTCGCACACTCACACCACGATTTTTCTTGGCCCATATGCACCCTTTAGAATTGGAAACACCTTATGGAACTCAAAATGAAAAAAAAGAGTGAAATAAAGAAAGCGAGAAAGAATAGATGCCAAGGTATATATATATAGTTGTGCGAAAGAAATGAAAGAAAGAAAGAAAAAGAAAAGATCATGTGCTTACCCAGCAAAAAGGTTTATAGAACTCACGTGATAAAAGAAAACTTGCGCTTCCTTTAATTTTCATCACACGATAAAACGAGAATGAAAAGGGTATGTATGGTCAGGAGCTACATATTCAAAGAACTCCTTCATAAATATATAACCATAATGTGCCTTCGATGTGAGAATGATCACCAATTAATGCTACATATCAAACCATGATGCTATTCAAATTTGAATTTTGAAATACTCAAAGATTGAGTTATTAAGTCGCTTCGGTGCAATGGAAAATAGAAAGTATATTTGTACTATAAATGATTATTCAAAAAGCAGTAATGATTTTAACTCCCCTTGACGAGAGATTTAATTTGTGTTGATTGAGAAATACTATCAAGTACTTGTGGCTTGGGATTGATTTATTTCACATGGGAAGCTTGTTCCCAGCATACGAATACAAAATCAAAACACGAGTTCAGTCGATGTGGGACTGTTGTCAGTGGACACTGGACCCACCTCAAAAGCCCAACTTGTATTCAACTCACATTTTTTTTTTTTTATTATTTGATTGAAAAATTGTTTCATTTTAAATAAGGTTTTGTCTCTGTAATTAAATAAGAAGCTTAAATTTGTTGTTTTCTAATTTTTTGTGGATTAAAAATTATGATCATATTTATAAAATATAGTTAGGCAGCCATAGCATAGTGGATGGCCGTTTTAAAGTTTTTTTTTTTTTTGTGGTTTTCTTGGTTTTTTGTTTGCTCTGTAGTAAATATATTTGGGCTTCTTGCATCACATTGTTTTCTTTCTCTTCCTGCACCCCCAAAGTTTTTATAATGGCAAAAAACCCTTTTGACTTTGATTAGGGTAAGAATCCCATATGATACATTTTTTCTTTTGCTGGATTGTGTGCTTCAGAATTATTGCTACCAGATTGAGGAATCTGGATTGATGTTTTTAGATCTGGTGATTGGAACTAGATTGTTTGTTTTAGTGAAGTATTGTGTTAATGTACAGATTATCTTATTAGATATTCCCAGATCCAAGATAAAGCTCTAGAGTTGATGTTCTAGGAAGTGTTATGTTTATGATATCAAATAAATTGTTAATTACCAATGTACTTGCTCCTCATATCATTATCTCTCTTTTGTTTTGTTTATGCATGTTTGTGATGAAAATAGAGCATGTTAAAGATTCCATTTAAGTATCAAAATTCATTGAGAAAAGGGTGTTTCGTTGAACATTCTTTTCTGTATCATGTCATGTAACAAACATGCATGGGGAGTGACTCTACTGGCACATATGTATGACCAACTTGGAGACACATGCTTTGTCCAGCAAAAGAATTAATTAACATTAATTGCACTTTAACATTTTTTTGAACGTGGAAACAATAAAGAAGTTAATAATATTCAAGAAATACAATTCTTATGGCATTCATTAAGGCAAGGTTTTTGTTACTAACAATAAATATAGGGAGATCATCATATGTCATTAATATTTAGTCTTTCAAGGACTCAAATGAAGTTATTATGTCATTCACTTTATAAGAAAACAAAAACGATAAAGAAAGTCAACATTGTTGATGTCACACCAATTATCTTAAGTAGAGACAACATATATTTGTTGATTTTATAGATACTATCCATCAACAAAACAATATTAAATGCATTCAATAACTTGACTGCACTAACAAGTATAAAAAAAAGTCACTTACCATATCAAAATCCTTTTTCGCATCTACTTCAATTAATGTACTTATGACTCTCTAGCTACATCATTAATAGTAGTATTTTGAACTCTCTCAAAGATCTTTTGTAAGTATATCTTGTATTATACAATTATTTTATTGTTGTCATATTATCTTCATTAACTTCCGTTTTAATCATGTCAACAACCATTGTATGTTCATGTGATTTTCATTTTTCATTATAAAGGTGACCAACTAAAGTCTTCGACAAACCATAGTCATGGGATCCACACATTACCTTCAATAACCACTATTTTTATTACCTCACAGTTTAAAAGGACAACCACATTTTCTTGTGTCAGATATACTAGGTTATAAATTAGATTTATACTTTTCATCTCTTTCACATTGTTAACCATTAGCTCTATATCATATAATGACAATAACAAAACCAAGTTGAAAAGTAACACTTCATACCCACTCAAGTAACTCATCACATGCAGAAAATACTTCATCAATTATAAAAGGTCTAGTATAATCTCCATGTGCAATTCAACTCAATGACAAAAATTGAGGATTTTTCCATGTTGAACCTTTGACTTATCTCATTTGATTCCTTAAACCTAAAAGAATAAACTTCAATCTCCTATATCAAAATTATAACCACTTACGAACAACACAAACTAATATCATTAAAACAAGAATATGCATAATTGCATATCCACTAGACTACATAAATAATTTTCAAAATGACTAATTTATCCTTTATTAAAATGAACATCTCGGTTTGAAATCTTGAATTCGAGAATAACAATCAAATTACCTAATTTAGCAAAAACATATAATAGGATCGTCAATTCGGTTAAGAATTTTCCATAAGTGTAATTATCAGACTAGACAATTCACCACACCAGATAACCCACCACTTACAATACAAGTGTTTACTATTTCAAATCAAAACAATACCTTAATTTTAATAAGTGAAATTGTAGATTGCATATTGTTGAAGTAGTCCACAAGCAAAGCATTTACAATGGCTGGATGCTTGGTTTTGCAATGTGAAAACAAGGAAGGGTTTGGTTACACAACTAGGGTTTTCAGTATCCCATGAGGAAGAAGATAAAAGTTATATTAAATTCTTTAATATATGAATAAGAGGCGGATGGGAACCAGAAAAAAAAAATTAAGGTGCAGGAAGAAAACAATAGAATGGAAGAAGAAGGCCTAAGATACTTTTCAGTTATTTCTATGATAGAAAAGCCCACTTTGGTTTAGTATGCCATATATATTACTCCTAATTCGATGCACTTTGATTCAGTGGCATGGTTGTGGTGGAGTATCACATTTTATTATAATAAATTTAAGTTTGTTTTTACTTTTATTATGATAGTTAACATGATAAATTTATGATAGTTATTTTTATCAAAAATTTAATTATAACGTAAATATATTGTATTTATTAATTCAGTTTCCTAGAAAACAACTAATACACAATAAAATCATGAGTAAATTTAGAACGAGAATTAATGTTAGTTGTGTTTTATGATAGTGAAAAAAAAAAGACAGACGGGAAGAAAATTTGCATAGTTGAAAAATTGAGGAAAAATAATTTTATTTATTATTTATTATTAATTAATAATATTAATATGCTCTTAATTATTCACAGTATGTAATTAGAACTCCTCTGTTTTTATAGTTTTCTAAATTACAATTAATTGTAACTATTTCTTCTACAAACTATATAGTTATATAATGATGATTTTTTTATAATTTGCTTTCGTTGAACTTTTATTATTTTCCATCACTTACATCCAATAAACAGAGAAGGAAAATTAAGATACATTTTAAAATATTTATTTGTTATAATTTTCTACCTATAATATTTAATAAATTCAAAAGAACATAACAAACTTTCTACTTTCATTAATTATCATAATTAAATATGGACAAAAAACATTATTATAAAATACATGTATTTTTTTTTTCCAGTTTTCCACACAAGATACCCTTTCTTACATTTGTCAATATATGTCTTCTCACTTTGATCTTCATGCAGGAAACAGAAGGACATGGAACATTCACCAAACTTTTTTTGTTTTCTTCATAATATAAAATACAAGCAAATATAATGTAATAAATAATTTTCCATTATTTAACTAAACTAATCTACCAACAAATATTTAAAATAATACAAGCTATTACTATAATCAAACAACAGTTAACATAAAATTAATATATTCCATCTAGAAGGAACTCATCATTTTTTCCACGCCTGTTAACTCAAACAGAAACAGAGAAACAGAACAGAAAGAAAGATGTAGCAATTAAGTTGTTAGGTTAATTAAGTTGAGGAATTAGAAGAAGGTGTATGGTAGTACAAATTTTTGGGAAAAAGTAATACAAGAAAAATGTATGGTGATTAACTAAGCAGAGAGACAAGTGAAAACGAGGTTGTCGCCATTGGAGATTAAGGAAGAGTTGGATGAACCAGAGACATTGGTGTTACTCCTATGCGAATGTGAGTTTAACCTTTTCCCATGGTCTGAGGCCGAGGTGGTTCCTGCTTTTGCCCTTTTTTCGAGCCTTCGCTTTGTAACATAATCTTCTGGAATAAATACATCCATTGCTGACAAGGAGAACGAACAAGGTTGCAGAAATTGGAAGAAGAAGTGCGAGGAATAAATGGTTGAAATCGAAAGGGTTATTAATGTTGAGAGAGAAAGAGATACCATGGGCTATGGTCCCATGTTTTGAGTTAAACTGGCTTCTGCTTTTTATTTCTAGGACTTGGAAAAGGGAGACAGGTGGAATTTCATGGTTTCAAGAGAAGGGTTTTTTCACATGATTTTTTTCTTTAATCCTCTCAATCTGTTATCACCCTTCATCTCATCACATTCCCATATCAACCATTATCTGATTTCAGATCAAAACAATCTCTAAACATTTGTGTAGTTCCGACCACACCAATCCATTCGATCTGATCTAATTTACAAATTTTCTATTTTAAATTAATTGAAATTTGTTCTGATTTATCTAATTTATGTATTTTAATTTCAAATCAATTATAATGAATTTTAGCTGCTTTAGTTTGATTTTATCTATTTAATATTTAAATTTATTCATTTAAGTAGGTGTTTAGGTCCACGTCTTTATTACTGTCATTTTCTTAGATGAATTTCTGGAGCCAGTTGTTTTCAAAGAATTTTTTTTATTATATAACAATAATATCGCTTGAAGATTATAAAACCAGTTTTTCAGATATACTGTATTTTTATGAAAGTTACAGTACAATTTTTATTTCTATAGTGGGAGGTAGATATGTTATTTGCTATGAAAATTAAGAAAATTAATCTCTATTGTGATTTTTCATTTTTTTTTTGTTCTTTTAGTTTCATAAAATTTAGAATTTAAAAATTATTTTAAAAATATAATACCAATGTGTACCAGCAACCAAAAGCATCACAATTTTTTTACTTGTCATTTTTTTTATCTTAGATAGTCTGTAATAAAAGTAAATTATATATGATTATAACAGTTTTTAATTAAAATAAACTATGCATAGTCAACGAAATAACGTTACAACTAAATATAATTTATTATCTTAGAAGACTTCTAATGATCCCATGACAAATTTGTAATTTTATTTATATTATATTTTGTGATAGAATTATGATATTCCTTTATTATAATAATAATAATTATTATTAAATTGTATTATAGAATAGTATAGTTTGTACACTTCATTATTATTATTATTATTTTAAATTGTGAGATAGTTATGTGTGAATTGTTAGGGTTAGATTGATAAAGAATATTTACTTTTTTAATGTAATTATATGATATAGCTTGTAATTTCTGTCTTGGATAAGAAAAACTTATATTCACTTTGGTAATAATGGATTTTGCAAAATATACTTATACTCAATTCAACCTATAATACTTAGACAAATGATTGATTAGAGAGAAAAATCTAATATTTGAAAGATGTGGTAATAATGGATTTTGCAAAATATACTTATACTCAATTCAACCTATAATACTTAGACAAATGATTGATTAGAGAGAAAAATCTAATATTTGAAAGATGTGGTAATAATGGATTTTGCAAAATATACTTATACTCAATTCAACCTATAATACTTAGACAAATGATTGATTAGAGAGAAAAATCTAATATTTGAAAGATGTGGTAATAATGGATTTTGCAAAATATACTTATACTCAATTCAACCTATAATACTTAGACAAATGATTGATTAGAGAGAAAAATCTAATATTTGAAAGATGTGGTAATAATGGATTTTGCAAAATATACTTATACTCAATTCAAGATGGGTTGGAAACTTGGGTTTTTAATAAGTTGAGATAAAATGTTTTATTTGGTAGAATTTATATGTTATAGTTAACATGTTAAGTATTTTGTCCAATGAAACATGTAATTTAATTTAATGTAAAACGAAGAATCTTATCATAATTTGACATACCACAAATTTTCTTAAAAGAGAAGATATGTTAAGGAACGTAGACAAAGGTGTTGCATATAACAACAATTATCATCTTTGTATTAATATGACATTATATAATTTTCTCAAAAGTAATATTTATTATTCATAAATTAAATATAAAGCTCATATTGTAATGCAATAATTCCACAAGAACGAGTTTCACAAAACGTCATATTATGCTTAAAAGTAATCTTTGTTATCCATAAATTCAATATAAAGCCCGTATTGTATTCCATCAATTTGACACAAAATGAGCCTCACAAACCATCATAGTATGCTCAAAAGCAATATTCGTTATTCATAAATTTAATATAAAGCTCATATTGTAATCCAACAATTCCACAAGAAATGAGTCTCACAAACTATAATACTATGCTCAAAAGCAATCTTTATTATCCATAAATTCAATATAAAGCCCGCATTCTAATCAATCAATTCCACACGAAATGAGACTCAAATGTCATCATACTATGCTCAAAAGCAATCTTTGTTATCTTTGTATTCAATATAAAGCACACACTGTAATCCATCAATTCCACACGAAATGAGCCTTAGAAATCGTCATGTTATGCTAAAAAACAATCTTTGTTATCGATAAATTCAATATAAAACCCACATTGTATTCCATCAATTCCATACGAAATGAGCGTCATAAATTGTCATATTATGCTCATAAGCAACATTAGTTATCCATAAATTCAATAAAAATCCCACATTATAATCCATCAATTCTACATGAAATGAGTCTCACAAATTGTCATATTATGCTCAAAAGCAATTTTTGTTATTCATAAATTCAATATAAAGCTCATGTTCTAATCCATCAATTCCACATGAAATAAGCCTCACATATCGTCATATTATGCTAATAAGCAATTTTTGTTATCCATAAATTCAATATAATGCCCACATTGTACTCCATCAATTTGTTACAAAATGAGCTCCACAACCTGTCATATTATGCTCAAAAGCAATATTTGTTATTCGTAAATCCAATATAAAGCTCATATTGAAATCTAACAATTCCACAAAAAATGAATCTCTCAAACCATCATACTATGCTCAAAAGCAATCTTTGTTATCCATAAATTCAACATAAAACATACATTGTATTATATCAATTCCATACAAAACGAACCTCATAAACTGTCATATTATGCTCATAAACAACATTAGTTATCCATAAATTCAACATAAAGCACACATTGTATTTCATCAATTCCATACCAAATGAGCCTCATAAACCTTCATATTATGCTCATAAACAACATTAGTTATCCATAAATTCAATATAAAGCCCACATTATAAACCATCAATTCCACACAAAATGAGCCTCACAAATCGTCATAATATGCTAATAAGCAATTTTTGTTATCCATAAATTCAATATAAAGTTATTCTAATCCATCAATTCCACATGAAATGAGTCTCACATATTATGCTATCATAAGCAATTTTTGTTATTCATAAATTCAATAGAAAGCCCATATTGTATTTCATCAATTTGACACAAAATGAGCTTCACAAACTGTCATACTATGCTCAAAAGCAATATTTGTTATTCATAAATTCAATATAAATCTCATTGTAATCCAACAATTCCACAAGAAACGAGTCTCACATACCATCATACTATGCTCAAAAGAAATCTTTATTATCATAAATTCAATATAAAGCCCACATTCTAATCCATCAAATCCACACAGAATAAGCCTTAAATGTCATCATACTATGCTCAAGAGCAATCTTTGTTATTCGTATATTGAATATAAAACACATATTGTAATCCAACAATTCCACATGAAATGCCTCAGAAACCTTCATATTATGCTCAAAAGCAATCTTTGTTATTAATAAATTCAATATAAAGTCCACATTGTATTCCGTCAATTCTATACGAAATGAGCCTCATAAACCATCATATTCTGCTCATAAACAATATTAGTTATCCATAAATTCAATATAAAACCCCCCATTATAATCCATCAATTTCACATGAAACAAGCCTCAGAGATCATCATATTATGCTCATAAGCAACTTATGTTATCCAAAAATTCAATATAAAGCCCACATTGTATTCCATCAATTCCACATGAAATTAGCCTCGTAGGTAATCATATTATGCTCATAAGCAATTTATTTTATATATAAATTCGATATAAAACCCACATTGTATTCCATCAATTCCACATGAAATGAATCTCACATACGGTCATAATATGCTCATAAGAAATTTTTGTTATCCATAAATTCAATATAAAACCCACATTCTAATCCATCAATTCCACATGAAATGAGCCTCAAAGATCGTCATATTATGTTCATAAACAATTTTTGTTATCCATAAATTTATTATAAAGCCCACATTCTATTCCATCAATTTGACACAAATTAAGTCCCACAAACCGTCATACTATTATCAAAAGAAATATTTGTCATTCATAAATTAAATATAAAGCCTATATTGTAATCCAACAATTCCACATGTAATGAGCCTCACAAACCGTCAATTCATTAGTCTCTGTCACATGTATTTATAAGGATGAAAATCCCTCCTATTTATCACATACCTAACACATTTTATACATGTTTATATAAAAATAAAAGAAAGACTAAACAAAGCACTTGGGCTTAGCCTAAGTCAACGACACAATCAAGGACTTTCAGACTCTAATGACCCTTAAACGTGAAACATAAAATCAAACAATCGATATAAAATTTTATTCCTATGGTGAGGTTTGTATCTTTGGCTAACAAGATACTCACATCTCTAAACTAGGTCAAATTTAAAAAAGCAAGAAAAGTTGCCACAAGTTTGAAAGAACACCGAAACTTCTTCCAAAGTACTTAGACTTTTTAAAAGACCTTTGACAAATTCACAAATCGAAACTAAAGCTAAAGCTAACAGTAGACTAACACAAGCCTATTACAAATCAAAATGAACAAAACAATTACGAAAAGAAAAATAAGAACAGCTCCCGCCACGTTCTGGTCCAAATCTTGAGCAGACTTCATGTACAAACTTGCTGCTTGTCAAGGTGCTGGACTATGCTTCAGAAATTCACGTGCACACTTTCTAGTTTGGAGACCTTGGTTTTTGTGGGTCAATCCCAATTAATGGTTATTTCTAGCTGCTGTTCTTGAAACCTGCTCCAAGCTCTTGTCAAGGTATTGCTACTACTGTCTTCACAGTGATCAACTCAACCTACACTGCACCAATCCAAAAACAGCAAATATCCCAAATAGAACACAGCAAACACAGATTGCAAACTGTTTGAAACACACTAAGCTTAATTCAGCCACCATTATTTTATAAAAGAGGACAAAAAGGTGTACCAACCGATGAACCCATTAGGAAAGAATACCTTTCCTTTAAGTGAAACTAGTCTAGCAAATTTTTGTTACTTTATATTAAAATCACAAGGTGTTATACTGCATAATTTTAATTCAAACACGAAGCATAGGATGTAGTATTTTAATAAAACAAAGCAAACAGCAAAAAGCAATAATAGTGTCCCAAAACAACACCAAACAGCAAAGTTTATTGGTGTAAAACAGAAAGAAAATACTGCTGAAAGAGTCCATAATAATACAGAAAACAATAATGATTTAAATGCTGAAACAGACAACAAAAAATCCAGAAAAAACAGCCAATGCAACAGCAATGAAAGCAAATTCTTACAAACAACAGATTTCTTTCTACAGAATTTTATTTTAGAACAGCAATGGGTATACACAATTTATAACAGCTAAGAACAAGCCTTCTTGACAGCAAACAGAAAATATTTAAGTACATTAACTGCAGAGTTTTATAAGTAAAACAAATAACAACATTTTGTACGAAATTCTTTTAATCCAACTGTTAGGTTTTTCTAAATATTTATCAAGCCATTTATCATTCCTTACTCTTAACTCTGCACATGCAATTATATTTATGATTTTAAATTTCCCATAAGATTACACTCAACATTTGTCAGACATTTACTTCAATATTTCACATCCAGACCCATATCTTTAACCAATTAATAATACTATTACATGAATAGACCTTAATATTCACCAAACCAGATGCAAACTCAACCTATAAATGCATACTAATCTGTACCAATTAAACACAAAAATCCCATGGTTCTAAAATCCATGATTAATATCATTTATCCCATTGAGATTATATTCTAAGTATAAAACCATTCAATTACCAAATATCAATTACCCTAGTGTTTTTAGTTCCCAAACCTAGCAATTAAACACTAATTATCATAAATTACACATGCATATATGAGTGTCTACCAGATGGTATATTTAAACATGTGCCCATTTATCTACAATGACTTCCCATGGAAATATAATAATCAATAATAAACAACGTCCAGTTCTACAAAATTATTACTAAGTGATTTAACATCGTTTCAAAACCCCAACCACCATTCTTAATTTAATATAAAATTATTGTTGTTTAATCGTAAACTTTGCATTCCAATATTCACATTTTATCATCATAACATAATCATGAAATTTAAGATGCCAATCCAATCAAAATTGTTCACCATTATATAATACTGAAAGGATATTTCTAATCCAAATATCTATTATTAAATTCAATTCTGCAAAATCACTATAAGAAATTTGATCACTACTTCGAGGTTCCAAATCATAAATTTTCTATCTTATTTTATACCATTTATATACAAGTATATCTTCAATCTTGATTTTATAAGAAGTATGAATACAAATTCAAATTCCAGCAGCTCTTACACTAAAGCAAAACCAAATTCAGAAACAACCCTTTGAAAGTAGAGGAGAATACCTGAGACAAGAGAAGTATTTGAAAGATTGGACTGTTTAAGATTGGATTGTTCTCAGAACATCACGGTGAAACTGAAAGCACAATAAGTATTTGAAAGAAAAACTAACCTCATTCACGATTCTTGCTAATTATCACTATTCATTAGACATGCATCACTTTTACAACTTATTTGAAATTTACAAAAATGATTAAACTTGAAAAGAAATTTCTTAAATTGGTAAGTTGCCTTTGGAAAACATAAAATTGCATCACTTTCTAAAACTAAATAGAAAACTAACTAGGAAACAATGGCGGGGAATAAGAGAGTTATTATATTGTTTGATCAATGTAGACGGTCCAGAAACAAGTAATGGTGCGGTCATAAGGATAAGAAGGGAGAATGGGAGAGGTTGAGTGATGGAAACCTTCTTCAATCAATTTGAAGGAGACTTCATGCAGAGGAACGTCTCGAAGCGGAATCAAATGATGATGAAGGATATGAGGTGTGAAGAGTGGTATGAAAATGCATTTTGAAGAAGATTTGGCCAATCATTAAGGAAAAAGGGTAAAGAGAAGTCAAGTAGAAGAATGTTCTCTAAACTCATCTTGAAGATACGACAAAATTTTATCAAGAACGTTCATTGTTGATTGGTTGAGTGTTGGAGTTCACTAAAAACGTTTTGAGATATCAACTATAATAAAATTTGAGGTGGGAGGCGTTTAAAGTATTAGGAAAGATTGTATCGTTCGAGTGTGTCAAACGGTATGCCACATTCTCTAGATCTTCAACAATTCTGAATGGTCCTTCCCAATTTGTTATCAGTTTTCCATAGGCGGGCTTCTTACGAGTTTCACGTGTCTTTCTTCATACCAAGTCTCCTTCATGAAAATTCCTCGACTTTTTTAGTGTTATACCTCCTTGCAATCACTCATTTGTATGCCTTTGTCCCGGTCGCAACTTCTCTTCTTTCTTAGGGTATCCAACTTTGTTGTCAATTCAGCCTTGTTGACCTTCATGTCTTCCAGTCACCACCTAAGAGAATGTTCACCCACTTCAACCGATAGCATGGCATTAGAAGCATACATGAGGTTGAATGGTGTTTCACCTGTGGTACCATGCGACGAACAACGATAATCCCACAAGACCTCTGGAAGCTCATCAAGCTCCCTTAACGTCCCCCAGACGATATTTTAGCTTGGCTACAATGGTCTTTTTGATAGCTTCAGCTTGATCATTCGTTTGATGCTCCAATGAAATCGTCACATGCTTAATGTCCAAGTTTTTGCAAAACTTAGCTAATTTCTTATCAATGAACTGCCGACCATTATCAATAATGACGATGCGAGGGAGGCCGAAACAACAAATAAGTTTTCACATGAACTTTTGCACTTGTTGCACCATTATTATTGTGCGAGGTCCTACCTCACTCACTTGGTAAAATAATTTATCGCCACAAGGAGGAACTTCTTCTATGTGCAACTGACTTGGAAGGGACCTACGATGTAAATTCCCCATTAAACGAACAAACATGGGATGACTATATTATGTAGCTTGGTTGGTAGTATCTTGGCGTTACTTTTGTGCTCTTGGCAGCTATTTCACCTTTAGACAAAGGCTTTGCAATCTTCATCCATTATTGGCTAGTAATACCCGACTCACAGGGCTTGGGCCTTCAACATTCTTCGCCCAGGCCGTACACTTCACTTGGAGTTCGTTTACGACGTACTTTGCTTCTTTGAAAGATACACACTTCAAAAGATGGGTGGAGAAGTCCCTCTTGTAAAGGTGTTCTCCTATAAAAACATACCGAGCAATCTTTTTACTTTTGGAAAAACTGACAACTTCCCTAATGTCTTGCTTCTTCATAAGCAATTTGATCTTCTCCCTCTAGTCTTTACTTCCGGTTGTTGAGGTGGATACACACTCTACACTAGGCTTGGTTAGGACTTGTCTAATTATGGTAGACAACTGGCCCTTCTACCTTCTGCTCTCCAAATTGGATAACTTCTTTGCTCGGGCGTTCTCCTCGCGCGGGATGTGCTCAATGTCCACCTTCTCAAAGCCATCTACCAACATTGACGCTTTATGGAAGTACTGAAGGAGTAAATCGTCTTCGATTTGAAACTCCTTGATCATCTACCTGACCATAAGCTGCGAATATGTTCAACATTTTACTCGTCGAGCACGCAAATCCCTTGTAAGGGATAACTTAGTCACCAAGGCCTCATATTCGGCCTAATTACCAAACACTTTGAATTTGAACACCAAAGAGTGTTTGACTACGATATCGCCCATGTTCCCAGTGATCATCATTGGGTTTTCTTCGTCCTTGAGGTTACGGTAAGCACCAAAATGTTTCGGTTTATGGGGTTGAGGTTTTAAATCTCCCAAGTTTCGTTAGTCCAACTACTTGTTCTAGTTACCGTTTATCCTTCACTTTGTTCAATCGTACTGGGAGTTTACTTGCAAAAGATACTTTTATGTCAAAATCAGCAAAGATTCAACCGTCTTAACAATGAATGTGTATTAAATGCATCTAACTTATCTCAATACCTCGAACCTGTATTTATAGTTTTCAAAATGAGTTTCAGATTAACTTCAACCTAATTACGGTTCAACATGTAATGATCATGTTTTAACTTATATTAATCATCATCAATCCTAATTGTTGTTCGATTCATGTTGTCCGATCGACGAATTTACTATATATTTATATTAGTGAGACCGTACCTAAGCTGAGAAGTTTATACAATACATAATCCATCCAAAGTACATTTTGTGTAATGTTATTATAGAAAGTAAAATATATAAATAGAATATATATAATTATATGTGTGTGTAAGGGCATTCTCACATCTGGCTCTTCCAGAAGAGCCAAGGTTAACACCATCATTCATTCGAAAGTAAACACAGATAATTATAATAGTAACTTTTGACACCATATAATATATACAAGGGTTATTAATCCCGATTTGATTCTAGACTTGGGGGAGGAGATACCTTGCAGAAGGAGTTAAGTTTATTAACTATTATGTTCGTTTATTCCAGCTAACTTCACCATAACTTTTCAATAATCTCATATGCTATAGATTTCATTACAATATGCTTTGGAAAATCTTCCACGAAAGCATTTCAGGTTCTGACCAAAATATGTGATTGGAACATAACACCAACGATGTTATAAAAAGTAAAAATATTTGAGTGGACCCTACTTTGAAACTTCCCCATGTCTCTTGCATGCACCAACGAGGCCATCTTCGTTGAACACCATAACAAAGAGTGCTGCTATATATATATATTATAGTTTCGTATATATGTAGTGCATGCCATAACCTCTACTATTATACTGAGTCTGAGGGTTATGGAAGAAACTGGGATGCAACTTGGAAAAGAAGTGAACGAAGGCACCTCAAACACTGTTAAAGAACGTTCCATTTCTCCACTTGATCTAGGTATGTCACACTACCAAAAAATAAACTCATATATATGCATATATATAATCTATAAGTATTCACCAAGAACATATATCTGTAAGTATTCTCTGTCTGTTGTAGTGAGTAAAAGTTTTATGATTGTAGAAACATAATTTCTTTGAAATTGAACATCTTTTGTGTATTACAGTTTAAGAAAGATATTTTCGTATGTTATAGAACATTAATTCACGTGAAACCTTTATGTAAATTGGATTATGTAAGCTCAACCTAGCTACTTTTAAAGTGATATTTCTTTTGTTGAAATTCACATGTGGATAATTCTGATATTTTAGGTTTAATTATATTTTGAATCATTACTCTGTTTTGATATGATGCATTTATAGTTTATATTGACCCTTGGTAATGTTAAAAGACTTTCATATTTGTTTGAGAATAAAAAATTTCACCCAAAACAATTTGAGAACCATGTTCTCAAATTATGAATGTTTTAAGAATGAATATGTTCAAATTATCACATATTTAATAGGTTTAAAACGTTTACAATAAATGCTTAATTGTACAGTAATTTTTGACCAATCACAGATTGACACGTAATCAATGTTCAAATGTTGTCAAAAAAATATTGTCAAAATATCATTATCCATTATGGATATATAGGGGATATTTTTTGTTTTTTGTATTTAATCTTTTCGAATTAATAATATAGATCTTGATTTATTTATTTATTTAACGACTGAAATATTTAAAGAAATAATTATTTTCATATTATTATGGTTACAAATTAATTAAAAACAATTAATTTTCTTAATATAAATGAGGAGGCTAACAGTTTTTACAAGAAAATAATAAAGATAATATTCTATTTTGATATTGCTTTCTGAAGCTCTTTGAATACCTCATCAATAAGAACTTCTAACAATACAACGATGAAATGGTCTTTTAATATTTGAAGGCAAATCTAATATTTTTATGTAATATAACATAAAATGCATCGTAATGTTAATTAATTCAAGAGTGAAAGTTTTCTATTTACTCAGACAATTTCACTCAATTTTTTTCCTTTAATTTTTTTCCCTCACAAAACTTTGATTCTTTTTTTCTATGTTTCTACTTTCTAGGTTTGTTCGACATATGGAATCGATTTCGTAGTTTCTTAGTGATTTTGTCCAAAAAGGTCAAAAAGAAAGGTGAGTTATTTTTAGGTTTTAAGATCAAATTTGGTTAAAACAAGGGAAAGATAGAAGAAGGAAACCAAACGCGAATTAAATCTTTCACCACTTTATAAATAAATAAAATAGCAAATGTATTTTATTTTCTGAAATTTAAATGTGGTTTTAACATATAGTTTAAATTAAAAAATGTTTTGAAAATATAAATTATATTTAACAGTTATCACATGAAGAAAATAGGATGATCAATAGATAAATGTTTTGGGCGGATTTTTTTTTTCTCCTAAAAAATTTTAAATAAGAAGTTTCTTTTCCATGAAAATCTCTACCCTTCTCTTATTTTCTATTCTCTTCCAATCTAAATATTATGTAAAAACTCAATTCAGTTGATAATTGTTGGTTAGACTGAATAGATAAATTCAATTATTATCGACCTAAGCAATTATTATTCTTTTATGTATTTTAATTTATAATGTTGAGAGATAACTATTTATAGTATGAAATTTTAATACCAAAATACATTTAAGATATTTTCATTAGGATTTGGATAATAATGAGTTAAGGTTAACCTTCCTCCGTGTTTATTAATGAAAATTTTAGGTTTAATTTTTATTTTTGTGGAATCGTCGTAAAATAGATCATCTTATTTTATTTGATCTTAATTAAGTTAATATTTTTATAAAATTGACTCAATTGAAACTTTAATTAAACTGTTACAAAATAAGTTATCGTATTTTATTTGATCTTAATTAAATTTATATTTTTTAAAATTGACTCAATTAAAATCTTAATTACACTGGATGATGGTAAAATTTTTATGTGTTTTGTTCACTGCGCAATGACGTGGCACAGTATGGTCGCCCTGTGACGACCAACTGAACCAGAACTACAAGGCCAAGTTCTTGTGCAGCTACGGCGGCAAGATCCAGCCCCGAACCCATGACAACCAACTCTCCTACGTCGGCGGCGACACTAAGATCCTCGCCGTCGACCGCTCCATCAAGTTCCCCGCTTTCCTTTCCAAGCTCGCGGCTCTCTGCGACACCACGCCGCAGGATCTCACCTTCAAGTACCAACTCCCTGGCGAAGACCTCGACCCCCTAATCTCCGTCACCAATGACGGCGACCTGGAACACATGATGCACGAGTACTACCGTCTCTATCGCCCTAACTCCAAACCTGTTAGGATGAGACTCTTTCTCTTCACGCTTTCCTCAAACCATAATTCCTCGTTCTCCTTGGATCGTGATCGCTTCGTTGATGCTCTTAACTCTGCTCCAATTCCTCTACAACCTGACCCCATCAAAACCCCTCCCGTTACTCCTTCCAATGTTGATTACCTCTTCGGTCTCGACAAGGTCGTTGTTCCTCCCACTCTCCCTCCTTCCTTCGCGGCCGTCAAGTTCCACGATCACGCGCCCGAGCCAGTCGCGCCGCAGCCGGAGTATCAGGTTCGCAGTGGAATCTCCATTTCTGATCGCGTCGTTGGATCGGATCCGAGTGTGAACTCGATCTTGATTCAGAGACAAATACAGCAGGAGATGCAGCGTTTGCCGATTGCTGAGAATGAATATCGGAGGAGGAGTGAGGATGGTTTAACCGGTGGCTATGCCACTGCGGGAGGTGATTATTACATGCAGAAGATGCCGGGGAAGGTTCGACCTGCTAATGCGCCCCATTCCAGTGGGTACTGGCAGGAGAAGCAGTTTTCCGGCGAGAGTTTTCAGACGATAGTCACGACGGCTCCCGGAGGTGCTAATCAGCAGGTCTACGTTTTATTTTCATTTCAAACAATAAATAAAACGTTGTGTTTTTATTAAATTTAACTTATTTAAAACTTAAAATAAAATTAAAAATTCACGGTCAACAAGCTAACACACACAAAATTTGAAGGTAATATAATTCAATTAACGACAAGAAATCAATTTTATAAAACACGAACTTAATCGAGATCAAATAAAAATACAAGTATGTATTCGAAACGATTATGAAAAATAGAAATCTACAAAATAATTAAACCAAAATTGAATCATGTATATCTAAAACAATAGTAAGTATAAATATTCTTTTAATTGATGATTAAAATGACTTAATCTTTAATATGAGTTGCTTTTCAAATAATCTAGTCTTTAATTTTTATTATCTAGATTCATAATTAAATGAATAATACATACATGATTTTCCACACGTTTGGATGAATTGTACTTTATTTACTCAACCTTCATGTTATTGTGTTTGCAGTTCCCCCTATTACTAGATCGGATACAAAGGATTCAATTGACAGAGGTTCTTTTCTAATTGTTTTTTTGTATTTATCGAACAACAAATAAACATTTGAGATGAGTAACCTATGTTTTTCCTCAGATGCTGTGCTTGCAAGGGTTGAATCAGAGAAAAGAGTTGCTTTAATCAAAGCCTGGGAAGAAAGTGAAAAAACAAAAGCAGAAAACAGGTAAACAAAAAACATGACTTATGTTTTAATAAATTGGTTAAATGATATGTTGAAGAGAGTGTATTCCAGAAAGTAAAGGTTGACTAATGTGGAAAATGTGAAACAGAGCATATAAAAGGCACAATGCTGTTGTGTTGTGGGAGAACAGTAAGAAAGCATCAGCGGAGGCACATTTGAAGAGAATCGAGGTACTGTTTTTTTGTGTTATACGATGAATGAAGTTAATGTTGTATTGAAAACTTTTGCATTGGACAGGAAAAATTGGACAGAAACAAGGCGAAGTGTGTGGAGAAGATGCAAAATAAAGTTGCTGAAATTCACCGAACAGCAGAGGAGAAAAGGGCAATGATAGAAGCTTACAAGGGAGAAGAATTTCTAGAAATAGAGGAGAAAGCTGCAAAGTTTCGAACTCGTGGGTATTCTCCCAGGAAATTTCTTCCATGCTTTGGCAGTTAAAGCTCAACATCTTCTCCTTTTCTTGTTATAGGTTCAAAATTCGCTGTTTGTTTGTTCTTCCTTTCTAATAAGAGCAGCAATTCGCTTGTTACACGAACAAGGGATCATGTTATCTTTAAGGACAATTTGAGCCATTATTTTAAAATGAAATTCATTTCAAAATTTTGTAAATATTTATTCCAAAAGGGATTCACCCAATTAATGCTATAAGATGAAAATAAGATTATAAATATAAATCTGAGTATGTATACATATTTGCTTTTTTAAAATTTAATCAAACTCAAAAAGCTAGTGTATATAATTAATACTTGGATGCTATTTTAATTAAAAATTAGAATAAGAAATTTAAAAATATATACACGAATAAAACTGTTGTTTTGACAAAAATCTTGCACGTTTAAAATTAAAAAAAAGATAAAGTTATATAAAGGGAACTACCGAAACAAAATTTTAAATGTAGAATATATACAACAGTATATTGACAAGGTGGGAGCCACGTGGAAATTAGTTTTGGTTTTTGAAAAAACTTTGGATCTGACACGTTGGGAGCATATATATAGAGTTTACTGTAATAGAAGTGTGATGTTGTCCAGAAATGGGTGGAGGGAGTTCTATAATTAGAAAGAAAATTTGTGTAGAAGCGAATTAGAAAACGAGAAGATGTTTGGTATCCACACATTGGATGTTTGTTACGGTAATTTCGCAGGGGACATCAACGATAAAAGGTGTTGTGTTCCTTTGGTTTTCAAGCTGAGCCCTCACCACTTCCATCTTTCGTGCTAGCTAGCTTATTTCCACCATTTCTTTCCAAGGTAATAATCTGACTAGCTAGTGCGAGAAATAAATAAAACACAAAAAAATTAAATAAATGGCTTTCAGCGGTACCCAACAGAAGTGCAAGGCTTGCGATAAAGTTGTTCACTTCGTCGAAAGCTTATCTGCCGATGGGATCTCTTATCACAAAAACTGCTTCAGATGCAGCCATTGCAATGGCCTTCTCGCGGTACATTCACTTGTTTCTTTTTGCATTTTTTCATGGAGAATTCAACAAATGTAGCATGTTGTCTCAAACCACAAGCTTTGTTGTTTTAATACCTTGTGGTGTTTTTCGTTGCAGATAAGCAACTACTGCTCCGGAGATGGAATTTTATACTGCAGGGTGCATTATGAGCAGCTTTTCAAGGAGACTGGCTCCTACCCCAAGAAAGTCAATTCCTGTAAAATCTTTATTTTTAACTCTGCTACACAAATTTGTCATTAAAGGTTTTTCCTTTTTGTGCTAATTCTGGGGCTAATCATAATCTTGTTTCATTATTTTCAATCAGCTCCAAAGCCACCAAACGAGCTGGTATGTATTATTCTATGAAGCAATATCCTTTCTGTGTGTGTATATATATATATATATATATTTTGAAGTCGGTCATTTTATTATGGCTGCAAACAGTGTCAATTTACATGGTTTTCATCATTGTTTTATCTACCACAGAATAGGACACCAAGCAAAATTTCTACCTTCTTCTCTGGGACTCAAGAAAAATGCACCAAATGCAAGAAAACAGTCTACCCGTTGGAAAAGGTTTGAAAGAGAGATGAGTGGTGCTTTGTGAGGATTATACATGCTTCTGAGTTCTGAGTTGTGACCCTTAATTTGTTTGGTACTTTTTGTGAAACAGTTGACAGTGGAAGGTGAGTTTTACCACAAATCATGCTTCAGGTGCGCTCACGGAGGGTGTTTCCTGACTCCTTCAACCTATGCTGCTCTTGATGGGTACCTATACTGCAAGCCACACTTCTCTCAGTTGTTCAAGGAGAAGGGCAGCTACAGTTATCTGTCCAAGCAAGCTTCATTGAAGAGAAGTGAAATGCTACAAGAGCAAGAGGCTGCGGCTGCGCAGAATCAGAAGACTGATGGTAATCGCTCAGAGTCGGAAGCAGAAACAGAAACAGAGACAAAAGCAGAGACAGAAAAAGCAGAGACAGAGACAAACGAAGCAGAACAAGGTGACGAGGAACCAAACTCTGACAAAGAGTAGTAGAAAAAGTATGAGTTCAACTTGGGGGGCTTCGCTGCTAAGTGTTTCTTTTCATGATTATGATCTTTCTGGCTATAACACAACCCCAAAACCCGAATATTTTGGGCATTTTGTTGATGCAAGGGGTTGTTGGCTTGTCTGATTTGGGAACATTCCTACATAAGGGCTATTACAAAAGTATAATGGCAAATTTGCAAACAGTTAGTGTAGACTGTAAATCGTTAAGCCTTCTGTTTTTTGGGGCATGTAGATGCCTTTATATTCCTGCCGCAGTCATTTCCTTTAATTCTGTGTTAAGAAACAGACACCAGAATAGACCAATCAATATATTTTTATCATCTCAGTTGATGATCAATTACCATACCAATCTCTTTTTCTATACTTCTATACACTACTCACCTTTTACACTTTTACCTAATTAACCAAACCAATTATTTTTCATCAAACATCCTTAAAACAATCATAACTTGTAAGTTTTTTATTAGTATTATTCACCAATTATGAAAGATAAATTCTTTTATTAATATAAAATAATACTAATGTATGTAAAACAAGAAAAAAAATTATTTAATTCAAAAGATATTAATAAAATAATATAAATATCATATTTTTAATTTATAAGAATAATTAAATAAAATAGTAAGATAAAAATTATAATCACACCATCTATTAAAAAAATATAAAAAATTTGTTTCCATATCGACTCAGTTTAAAATACCAAATTTAAGAATATTTAAAAGTTAATTGTGGGTAAATTAATTTCTTTTTAAAAATATCGTAGTATTTTATTTATTTATTGTGTGTGGGATAACTCTATATTCATTACACTTCCTTGGCCGTTTATCCAAACCCAGTTTCCAGTCTCTCCAACTGTGAGAAGACAAGAAGCGATTACTCATACCCTTCTCAATTCTGATGATAACAATAGTAACAGCAATCGCTGTGAACTGAAAATCAGAGCAAAATCAAATGGCTTCTCTTCCTCTCACCGGTAGTAAACCCTTCTTCACCAATCTTCATTGGTCTTCGTCACGTACAAGAACACCAACAAGAACCGTTTCTCTGAAGCAGAGAGTCAAGGTTTTCGCTTCACGGTCTCCAAATGAAGAAGAAAAACAATCCCCTAAACTCGACAGTTACGACCTTATGGAACTCAAGTTTGGTCGGTTAATGGGGGAAGACCCCAAGCTCACCCTTGCCAAGGTATCCTTCTCTTCAAATTTTTATTTATTTTTGTATTATTATTGCGCGTAACAATGTTTATAGTTTAATCTTGCTATTTGGTTCCGTGCACCATGTTATGCCTGTTGGTTTAGATAATGGGAAGAAAGGCGAATCCTGATGCTTCTTATCTTGATATTGAGAAAGCCTTTTATAAGAATGGTGGTAAAGTTGTGGAAGTAGAGGAAGTTCCGTTTGAGGGCTCTAAGGGAGGGAAGTCATCAAGGAAACTGGATGACCTTGGTTTGGTGCGTCCTGTTCCTGTTAAGGGATTCAAGTTCAAATCTGATGATAACAAACCGGCATTCGAGATAAAGAAACCTGTCCGGACTGAAAATGTGGAGGGGAGTGATAGGAAGAGTAGTGTTCCCAATGTTATTCTGAGGAAGCCGACCGTGTTTAAAGATGACGGCGATGTGGAAACGTTGACGTCAAGGTTGAGAATGAGGCCCAATCTGTCACTGAACATGCGGGACGAGCAAGTTAAGGAGAAGTTTAGCGACATGACACTATTGAGGAAGCCTGAAGCACCGGTTGCCAAGAGTACTGATACGGTTGAAGAGCCTTCGTCTAATGTGGACCAAGGGAACAATGATGGTGAGTTAAATATGTTGAATGAAGAGCCGGGTTTTACATTGTTGGAGCGGCCTCACAAACCAAGCGTTGAAAAAGAAGAGGAGGAGTTTGGAGAATTGAATGCCATGATACCAAATGATGTAGGTGTAACCTTTGTTGCTACTTGCAATATAAACTTTTTGTGATGTAAGCCTGGTTTTTAACTAATTTTTTGCTTGACTGATTAGGAATTGGAGCAGCATGAGCAGCATGAGCAGCTGGAGTTACATTGGGCGCCAAATGATTTAAATGAATCATTAGATGTAAAGTCAGTTGATTCTAGATTGGAGTTACCTGTGGATGCTGCACTACAGGCAAAGCCAAAAAGGTATATCAAAATAGTTTAAGGGTTAAGTTTATGGTTATGATTTCAGTTTTGGTTAATTACTTGAATGCATTTTATATAGATTAGATCAATATGTTGAACAAACCTCGAAATTTGTTGAAGAGGGCACTTCCCTTGATCTTGGAGGTCAAACAAGCAATGATAATTTAGGGAATTCTGTTGATATGTCAGATTTCCAGGTCAGATTTTATGGATTATACGAGTTATTTACTTATTTCCTGACTTTGTGTTAACCTTTGTGCTTTTCAATTTTGTAGGAAAGTGAGGATGCTGATTGGACCAAGGCAGAAGATTTGATTAAGACCGGAGACAGAGGAGATGTGGAACTAGTAAGCTGCAACACCAAAGGTTTCATTGTAAGTACTTAGGAAGCAGTATGACGGACTTTAATTTCTAAATAAAAAAACAGTTTCTTAGTCTTAGATTGGTTTTTTAATAACTCAATTAAACCATTTTACAGGTTTCTTTTGGTTCCTTGGTAGGATTTCTGCCATACCGTAATCTTAGTTCCAAATGGAAGTTCTTAGCTTTTGAGACTTGGTTAAAACAGAAGGGCTTGGATCCATCAATATACAAGCAAAACTCAGGCACTATTACTAGTTTTGACACTGATATTAAGATTTTTTCTCCGGATTCTCCTCCATCTCTGGAGATTGATGGTAAAGTTGAAGATAAAATTTCACCAGATATGAAATTGGAAGATCTGCTAAGGATTTATGACCAAGAGAAAAATAGGTTCTTATCATCGTTTATTGGACAGGTTTGGTGTTTAAAACATACATGCACTGCCCAAATATGTTCCTCAAATTTTATGTTAAGAGACGGAAGTTGAATATTGCCTGATCTTAATTTTAAGATATCAATAGTTTGTGTTTTGCAGAAACTTAAGGCAAATGTGTTAGTGGCAGACAGAAAAATCAGAAAGCTCATATTCTCTCTAAGGCGGAAAGAGAGTGAAGAATTAGTTGAGAAAAAGAGAAATCTCATGGTAAATGCTTTAGTAAGAATAGCATTCTTAAATTAGCATGGAGAATGTTTGCTTATTCAATGAAATGAAGTGTTATTCTGATTTTTTCTATGTTTTTTATGACAGGCTAGACTTCAAGTTGGGGATATAGTGAAATGCCGCATCCAGAAAATAGCTTACTTTGGAATTTTTGTTGAGGTATATACAACATTTAAAGTCGTTATGTTAGTATTTTGGAGTTCAGTTTCACTAGCATATTTAGCTTTACAGCACTTATTCCAGTGGAATTGCCTTGTTTGGCCTGTTTATTGAACCTAGCAGTAAGCACCTGGATAATCTTTTTTGCCCTTTCATAGAATCAGAGTTTATAATGGTGGTAAAAAAATTCTAAAAATTGATGTGATTATGACTTATTACTGTAGGTTGAAGGAGTTTCTGCACTAATTCATCAGTCTGAATTATCGTGGGATGCCACTGTGAACCCTGCATCATATTTTAGGATCGGTCAGGTATTTTCCTTCCTACTTGACAATTTGACAAATTAATAAAGTGGGGAATGGTTTTCAACAACTAAATAATAATGATGTGTGCCTCCACCAACATGTTTACTGTTTTTCTTCCGTGATCGTGACATTACAGTCTATTTCCAATGCTTTTAATATAGATGCATGAATAAACTATCCAACGGTGTAAGTTGTTAGTGGATGTACAAACATAATTTGTATTGTATCTGTTTGCAGTGTTAATTAGCAGGTGGTATACGATTACCGGTGGGTTGAGCTGGATTGGATCTAGATATAATACAAACCCACCCCATCCCACCAATTGATCAAATCTAATCCAACACTATCAATGGTAGATTAGGTCTAATAATAAAAAAGGCAGAAATCCAACCTAACTCAAACAGATATTTTTTGTTGAATTGAGGGATTGATCTGTCCATACTCAACCCGGCATAATCCTTGTTGGGTTTACACGTGACTGACAAGTAATGCCAAGGAGAAAGAGGGTGGTAGTGATGTTGAATATATTGTTAAAGATAAACTCATGATTATAATCTTTATGTATGCACACACACACGACTCAAAAGAGAACATTTGTTACAATGACAAGTTGTAAATATAAGTATTTATACTTACAATGTAAACATGCAATGTTATTAGAAATAACATAGCTAGAAGAAAAAAAAAAACTAAATATAGATGATGTTAACTTTTTCAACATTTTTCCTCAACATCATCTCCCTTCTTTCTAACTTTGTTTAAGAGCAGAACTTTCCAAATTTGCTAGCAAACAAACTACATGAGTGGTTTTATATCTAATAGATGAAGTTGATAACAGTACCCTTGATATTTGAACCGTTTATAGTTTTACTTTGTATTTATTTTAACCTTACTTTTTGTTCCAGGTTCTGGAGGCAAAAGTTCACCAATTAAACTTTTCTCTTGAGCGCATACTTTTATCATTAAAGGAGGTCACGGTAATTTTCTTTACCTATTTTGTTATTTACACAAGGTCTCCCTTGCATTAGGGGAAAATTATGGAGATTATTTTGACGAAGTCTACTTAGATCAAACAGTGTTTATATACTTTATTGTTTATCAAATCATTGTCTTCTTCTTATGACAGCCTGATCCATTAATCAATTCCTTAGAGGCTATAATTGGGGATCATGATCCCTTAGATGGGAGATTGGAAGCAGCTCAAACAGATGTAGAGGTAATCTTCATATGAGAAAGTAGAAGTCATTTTAATTACCAAAATATGCCCGTTATATTGATTGAATAGTTGCGGTGCTCTAGGACTTTATTTGTCAGTAATTTAGCAGCTAACAATAGGCTTCAAATAATTCTATTTATAGGTGTTGATATTATAGTATATTAAATCTCCTTGTTGGTTTTTAAAGTTTACTTTATGTCGATTGTTTGTGCTCTGGTCCTCATGTGACAAAACTTAAGTCCGAACTTCATTCACAGCAATGTGACAAAAAAATAATGAATATAGAAGACAAGAATGACCTATATTGCTTTGCTTGTAGTAGGAATCATTCAGACATTCTTAGAGATTATATCTGCTGGCAAATAATAAGTATCCTACTATTCTTTTTCTGTTATGACATAATTCAATCAATCAAGCTGCCTGTAGTGAATGTCCAAGATTTTAAAATCTAGACTGAGTTCTTGCAATTACGTTTTATATGCATAATAATTTCATTTCAGTCACATGAGAGAAAGAATAATGCTTGCCATACAATGAAACTTCAATACGTCTATTATGTTTGTCTTATTGTCCAGATGGATTATTGGCTTGACATGACTAATCATCAAATTATACTCATTTTTTGACAGTGGCCTGAAGTGGAATCCCTTGTTGAAGAATTGCAAAAGATTGAGGGAGTCCAGTCTGTTTCAAAAGGCCGTTTTTTCAGAAGTCCCGGTTTGGCTCCAACTTTTCAGGTATGGATACATATATTCGACCTTTGAATAATGTTCTTTATTATTTTTCTTTAAAATGAGTTTTAGCTCAGTATTTGATCTGTCAGAACTCCACAGAAGTTACAATTTGCACTATGGATTTTGCATGTTGTTTTCGGAAGGCCAATAAAGGTTCAAATTATCAATGAGGACAGAATTTTCTTTTGGCTATATTATTAGGTTCTTTGTTGATAATGTAATAATGCCGTCTGGTATTCAGATAGAAGATCGTTCTGGAAAAAAAGAAATCCCATTTAGTTCCCTTTTTCATTTTCCTTAGTCATGCGATTGCTTGTTCTTGTTTTTGAGCAGCTGGTAGACATTCTTGTATACAGACAAGACAAATGCTTAGTTCTCCCAAACCTCTTGTTTATCATTTTACCAGCTATATTTTTATTAATAGTTTGTTCTCCACGCGGTTTAATAATTTTTAGCTAACTCAAGTTGTTTATCTGTATGGAAACCCATACTATACCAGGTTTATATGGCATCCATCTTTGAGGATCAATACAAGTTACTAGCTCGATCGGGAAATAAAGTACAAGAGGTAATGAATGATATCGGTTTTGTTTTAATTTCTCGTTAAAAAGGTTTTTGCTGTATATGTTTCTTCTGGTCTCTCTTTTTCTTTCTTTTCTCTGGATTGTTCTAGAGATGCAGATTAAGGCAAACTCATATAGACATATTCACAGTATAATATAGTCTAACCCTGATCAGCGAATAATTTTGGGCAGGTGATAGTTCAAACATCTTTGGATAAAGAAAGGATGAAATCAGCTGTTATGACATGTGCAAACAGAGTGGATTAATTTGTGACAGCAAGCCTTTTTTGGTTGCTTGCATTTTTATGATTGTACATTCTTCTGGGGTGTGCGGGCTGCAATTTAAAGAGCATTTCAAGATACTACTCTATACAAAAGCATTGGTGGAAGGATAGTAATTTTATTTCTTGTAAAAAAGTAGTGATAAAGGCATATTCATACCTTTTTGGTGTGAAGGTGTTGGGTTTGAGAGGGAGGAGTTGGTCAATGCTAAAGGAAATATAAATCCTTTTTCTCATTTCATGATTGCTTTTTGCTGCACCGCGACCACTTGAGAAATTGTTGATAATCTTGCTCAGTTTTAAATTAGTTTATATAATCATTAAACATTATATTTTCATAAATTATATTTTCGAAATATGATAACCACTGTGTTATCATTAGATCATAAAATGATTTTAATATGTTTATGAGAAAATTATTTTCTTGTTCAAGATAGAAATAAAAATAAAATGAGGTATATTAATGCTTTTCCACATTGAAACCTAAAATTAATTTTGAAAACTCAACATGTGAATACCATATTTTAAAATATGCGTTCTGAAAAAATATTTTCTTAGAACTTTATTTTAACCTAATCAGATCAATAACTACCGGATTATTACTTATAGTCTTTATAAATTTTATAATTTAAAACAATTTCTATTAATAATTTTAATGATACGGCACATGCTGGGTAATCTTAAAATCGTCAATAACATTTACCAAAAGCATAGTAAAAACAGTAGTAATTGGACATTATTAAATACATGTTACAGCATAATGGAGTAAAAATTGGATATCTTTAAAAACTAAAATTTGTAAGTAATAAATTCAAAAGAATACACGCAAAAGCTAAATTTAATTTTGATTATATTTAAAATTTGGTAAAGCGTAATTTGATTCCTTCTTAATTTTTAATTCCCGATTACGGTCTTTCTAATTTTAAGAAAAGTAACAATTTCAATGTAATCTTCCATTGATTATAGTTTACTTTTTTTTTATGTTTTACTTAATTAAATGGTTTTTTATAGTATAATTAATAAAACATGTTACGTTTAAGTTCGAATGGATAAAACATTTTCTTTCAACCAGTTTTCTTTATTATTATTTCTCTTCTAACAATTAATAACGGTTAACAAGTTATGAAAAATATTCATAGCCATTAAGAATTCTAATATTTATTTCAACTTAAATAAACAAGTGAAATTCAAATTTCTGACTTGCCAAATACTGGAACATGTCTGTCTTATTCCACTGAACGAATCCTTGAGATCTTAACAATATTTTAACCACTGTCCGACAGAACTATCCTGGTTAGAACAATGATTATGTTATTAGTTTAGTTACTGGTCAACAAAACTGAATTATGTCTTGAAAAGAACGAATTAGACAGTGCCTTATATGCACTTGGTTCCAGAGTTTTGAACAAACAGCATGCATGGGTGACCGTTGTACTGGGAATGTGTGACCCCAAGTTTGAATTCTCCATAACTATAGACAGCTTTCATTTCTTTTCATAATTAATTACAAAAAAAAAAAGACAGCTTTTTTTTTGGTTTGGTTTGGGACAGCGTTGTGTTGTGTTTGGTGTGAATAGCATAGCATTGGGTATCGTGTCGTAAAGTGTTGGGTTTCTTAGCGTACACCGTGTGCCGCATCTTCATCGCACACAATGCACCTGCTTCTCCATTATGCTTCATCATTTGAATGAACCCTTTTTCTCCATACCATTCGCTTCCCTTTTGTTACCCTTTTTGTTTAGTGAATGATTTGTCTTTGTTTCCACAGCTTGTAGAAACAAAAACTGAATTCTTTTGAATAAAGTACAAATTCTAAGATAGACCAAGAATATTCAGACACTCCAAGTTTTCCCTCTTCGGAAGAAAATGGGAATGGGAACTAGCACCTTTGTTACTAGATGGATCAACTTTCTCACCATGGTAATGCTGTTTGATTCTTACTGCGATTGAGTTTTCCTGTTCATTTTTTTTTTTCAGTTCAATTTTTGGGTTTGTTTGTTCCTTTTTTCTCTTACTTTCACTTTGTTTACTGTCTTATATTCACGTGCTTTTTGCTGTTGTTCTTGCATACCCTTCGTTAGTTTTCTCTTGAACTTGTTCCAAAGATACGATTTTTAGCTGTCGACTTTGCCTGCTGTTCACAGTTACTGCTTTCTTTCCCTAGCCGTTTATTTGTGTACTGAAGATGAAAAACACAACTGAGACCCACGGGTGTGTTTTATTTCTGTTTATAAAAGCTGCTTTTAGTTTTCAAAATGCAACTAAATAATATTGTTTAACCAAATGGTGTAGGATGCAAGGCTCAAAGCAGTGTGTAATCGGGGAAGATGAAAACAGAAAAAGATGAGAAAACATCTCCAGCTGTTTTTATTTTCTGGTTTGCTAAAGAACTTGTTTTGGAAACAATTTTCAAAACATAATAGATTTCATATGAGAACCTGATTGACTTGTGGTATGGAAATCTTGTTTTAAACAATTTTCAAACCTAAAAAGTGAGAAGGGAATCAATCAGGCTGCACGTATTTTATTATCTTTGCTTTTACGATTTCTGATTGTTTATGCTAATTTCTTGTTCACCTTGCGCAGCTTTTGGCCATTGTTGTGATAATTTTTGGAGTGTGGATGAGCACTCATCATGATGGCTGCAGAAAGTCTCTCACTTTGCCTGTGATAGGCCTCGGAGCAGTTATTTTCTTGATGTCAGCTTTGCATTCTCTATGATTTTGATGCCTTTATTTCTCTTTTGAATATCTTGTGCTAATGCATTGTCTTCTCTCATGTTTCTTTGTAGTACAGATCTGTAGTTGGCTTTTTGGGTGCCCTGAAAGACATCTCCATACTCTTATGGGTTGTATCCTTATTTCTTATTAGATGCACTATTTTTAAGATGGCTACATCAGATAATAATAATAGAAATGAATTTTGGATTCTGAGTATCACCCTTGACAATGTACTTTCAGTATCTGATTACGCTGTTCATTGTCTTGGTGGGAATCCTGGTCTTCACAGTATTGGTGTAAGTATGCAGTTTGGTTGACAATGCAATTTTGTTCTCATTATCATTTGTCTTCTTTTTGTTTTTTTTTTGGAAATATAAGCTGTCTCAGTCATGTTTATGTTTAGAGTCTCATATACTGTCCGTTAAAAGTCTTTAACATATTTGTATTTCAGCTCATCTTTGCTTTATTGGTATGTTCATTAGGCCAATTTGTTCTTTGAATTTGCTACCTTGGCAGTTCATGGTACATATCTGCGACATTATCCTTATTGTTTTAGCAGCAGTAGGTTACTTAGAATCTGTGTAACATATCAGTATCATTTGCAATTAATTTTGTAAAAGAAACTGTGAGAACGCTCAAGGCCCATGCCTCCACTAACAAAATCTAACACATCAAGAACTAACATTTGTTAATAGAAAAGACATTTGCACTAGTAACTATACCCAAAACCTTAAGGTAATGGGTCTTTCATCTTATATACTGCTCTACTTTCTCATCTCTATCTAATGTGAGACTTAGACTCAGAATTTCCAACAAGCTTCGCTGTCTTTTTGTGTGGATGGACGTTCAGATCTTATGTAACTCTCTGCCATTGTGTCAGGTTCATCGTCACCAACAATGGATCAGGCCATAGCGTGACTGGCTTGAGGTAAGAAATCAAGTATTTCATTTATGCTGATATTACTATGATCCTTGATATTTGAAATGGTGACAATTCCATGATATATGTGATGTCATGAAAGATCAATGACAACCTTCTTGTCTGCTTAGGTATAAGGAGTATCAGCTTCAGGATTTTAGTTCTTGGTTTCTCAAAGAGGTAAACACTTTTGTCAACATGGAGAACTGTTGTGCACAGTAACACCTCAACATCCAAAAGCTTGAAGTTTCTATCTTTTGTTTTAGTTAAACAATTCTCATAATTGGGAGAGGTTGAAGGTTTGTCTTGTCAAATCTGAAGACTGCAATAACCTATCCAAAAAATATAAGGTGTGACCTATACTATTCCATTCAATTTAAATCTTCTACAACAAAAAGAAAAAAAAAAAGAACTGTGATTAGTACCTTTCCAATTTTCCTGTTATGCAGACTCTTAAACAATATAAATCAGCTAAATTGACGCCAATTGAAGCTGGTTGCTGCCGACCACCTTCTCAGTAGGTTCTATTCTCGGGCTGCTTGTTTAATAGCTTACCCAAATGCATTTCAATAGGGTATAGTTTATTTTTCAGATAAGAAAATGAGTGCATATATCTGATATGGTTTTAAGTTGGGGTTTTGTCTAACTTAGGTGTGGATATCCTGCTGCAAATGCATCCTACTATGACTTGACTTTTCATCCAGTTAGCCCCAACAATGACTGCAAGCGATACAAAAATTCTCGAGCCATCAAATGCTATGACTGTGACTCTTGCAAGTAAGCATGACCATCCTCCATTTCTTCTTTTCTAGATCAGTAAAATACTGTCTCACTGCCATTTTTTGTTTGTCCTCAATCTTCAATCCAGGGCTGGTGTAGCACAATACATGAAAACCGAGTGGCGAGTTGTTGCTATATTTAATGTTGTTTTATTTGTTGTCTTGGTAAGGCAAACATTCTTGCCCTTTTCTCTAATAAGACGACAATCAGAGAAGGTGTTCGATTCAATCCACTTTTGTTGTCATTTTTCAAACCTTGGATAAACTTTTCTATAAACTTTTTATAAGTCAAAATAAACTTTTTTTACCTGACTTCACTTCTGGAGAAGTTAAATGTGGAAAAAAGAACTTATAACTTAATTGTTTTAGAAGTTAGTTTTAGTTTACCTCGGAAACTCGATTCATTTTACCTTGTTTTTCTTGTGTTAGGAATGTTTATAGAGAAAACTGTTCAATTTTATACCAGAAATAATGGCGTTGTGTTTGTTGCAATGCAGTCAATTGTATACTTTGTGGGATGCTGCGCGAGACGAAATGCAGCCAGAAGGCATTCTAAAGCTTGAATGGAACCCGCATGAAGCTATCATCATAATGCTTTTTCAATTTTGAAGGGGAAAATTCGTGCTATCTTTAGAGGACCCCTTGATGGGATTCGTGTTAGCTTGAATGTGAACACCATCATCACTTCAATTGTTAATATCTTTGATGTTATTATTTGATTTGATGTGAATAGAAAATCCAAAATTAGCAAACATTTTGGTGGTTATGATGTCTTGTTCGTTTGCTTATTATGAGAAGACAAATAACCTTTTATCAATTCCACGTATTTCACAGCAGCATAAGATTCGTGTTAAGGAAATTAAATTACGTTTAAATCTCATCTTACGAATAGTTGTATAAGATTAAATTACGTTTAAATCTCATCTTTTAAACGGTGATGGCTGATTCATGCTGGTTTTAGTCATATTATCAAACTTTCGAATTAATTTGTAAATTCTGGAATTTACGTTTTTAAACATGATTTTTGAGTTAATTTAGAAATAAATTCGATTTTTTGTAAATTTAATAAAATCGACTGTAAAATTGATATGATAGTGTAGAATTACGAGTTTGGAACTGTGAACTTAAAAAGAAAAAAATTAAAAAAAAAGTGACTATATTTATGTTTTATAACATTTATTTTCATTAACAATATATCTATAAATTTTATTTATTTAATTAAGATATTATTTATATAATTTTTTTTCATCTAAAATAAATTCATTGGTTTAAGAACTCAGTTTATGAATCTCATGAATTTACAATAAACTTTCAAATTTGATAAACTTGGTTTTAGTTGTTAAAAAAGTAACATTAAATATGGTAAAAATATAACAAGTGTCACTTATTTGTGTTTGTTTAAAACTGTATTCTGTTAATAATTTCCTATATTTATTTATCGTATTGTATTATATTATTTATAATATTAGGATTTTTTTTTATCTTAAAATTGATATAAATAATTCGCTACCATGCTTGGTTTGATTTAGGATTTAATCATATTCTTTATAACCCCTTTATCAAAGAAATAAAACCACAGTTTGGTTTCGCTGCTGAAACTAAAACCTTGTAGTGATCGTGCTTGTTTCCAGCGATGTGGGCTTGGATGCTTGGTGAAGGGCGTAGGGCGGTGTGCGAGGTGGCGTGCACCTACAACTGGGTGGCGCTCCGACACATGGGTGGCGGTCCGAGAACCTTTCCAGGCGGCGTGAACAAGTGGAAGTGGAAGCGCATGCACGAGAAACGCGCAGAAGACAAACAAAAGAGACTCATCGAGCAAGAGAAGCAGCTCTACGAGGCTCGCATTCGCTCCCACATCCGTTCCACCCTCTCCCCCGACCACCACTCTGCCGCCGCCGCCACCCATCGCCCTTTATCCCCTAACGACCACGTCAAAGCCCTTGCGGACCGCTTCGTCAAAGAAGGCGCCCAAGATCTCTGGAACACTAACGACGGTCCCCTGACTCCAAACCCGACACCAAACCCAACACCGAACCCAACACCGACCCCAAACCTTAATTTTGGCCCCAAACATTCTAGGGCCTACCGTTCGGTTCCCGAGGTTAGGAACAACCGTGTCGGGGCCCACAAGTATAGGTTTTGGCGGAAAGGTAGTGACGATTCTTCTTCCGGCGAGAGCGAGAGTGAGAATGAGAATGAATTGAGTTTGAAGACGGGTAGTAGTGCTTCTTTGGGGG
Source organism: Vigna radiata var. radiata (assembly GCF_000741045.1). NCBI lineage: Eukaryota > Viridiplantae > Streptophyta > Magnoliopsida > Fabales > Fabaceae > Vigna > Vigna radiata. Next base: position 54,144,290 of record NC_028357.1, on the reverse strand, counting down.
AGTATGATGTGAAGAGAGAGAAGAGGGTGGTGCCTAAGAAATCTGAAGAAGTTGAGTTTATTAGACATGAACTTATTAAGCGGAAGTTGAGACAGATTGAGGAGCAAGAGAGTGAGAAACAACACAACTATGAAAGTATTCTAAGTAACACAAGGTGGTCTGCTATTATGGATATTTTTTTTTTTACACTGATAATAGAAAGCCATTTTTCTTTGAGTATTTATGCTTGATTAGGGCATACACCTATAGATTGTGGGACGGATGGTAATGCAAATTGAACAGGGTATTGGTAGATGCATACAAGTTTTAAAGTTTTAATTTAATTGTGATTATTGACATTGCTGGAAATTACGGATATAGCTACAATGGTGGTTTTAGACACCCCATAAACCTTGACATTAGGACAAAAACAGGCCATTTTAAAACCTGGGATCAGTATAAAATGGTTGGTTGTTTTGTCGGACAGCAGTACTGCAATGGGTGATTTAGATATTTTGTATTTTTATTTTTTTTTGTAGATTTGATGAGTGCGGTATATCACCGCAAACTGTCAAGGCACTTTCTTCAGCTGGTTATGTTCATATGACACGGGTACAAGAGGCTAGCCTCTCGATTTGCCTTGAGGGTATGTTGCCTTTTTCTTCCAGATTTGATTTTCGCAGCTGGGTGGTCAATCCACTTTCTACTTTCCATTTATTGTTTTTGTTATGACTATCTCTTGTTCATCTTACAAGAGTTGTGTATGTTAATGTTCCTGCATTATAGTATTCTTTTTTTCTCAACTGCACTTGGCTTGAGTCCAGTTTGAGTCTTTTGCTTGTTATTGTAAGATGACTATTTTATTTGATTTCGATGATGATTTTAGTTATGTTGCACTGCAGGCCTGGATGCTTTAGTCAAATCTAAAACTGGCACCGGAAAAAGTGTAGCTTTTTTGGTATACCCTACATTTTTAATATTGTTTTATCATACTATGTTTTGTCTTGAATTTTTTTTTTCTATCAATGATGTTGAGTGCAAACAGCTTCCTGCTATTGAAACAGTTCTGAAAGCTATGAGTAGCAGTACATCTCAACGGGTCCCCCCAATATATGTTCTTATTCTCTGCCCTACAAGAGAACTTGCTAGTCAAATTGCCGCTGTAGCGAAAGTTTTGCTGAAATATCAAGATGGCATTGGGGTGCAGACTCTTGTTGGAGGCATACGATTTAAAGTTGACCAAAAGCGCCTGGAATCAGATCCATGCCAGGTTTTATGTTATATATAAAATTATTTATGTTTCCTATTAATTGGCTTCTGGCCTAGTGTAGGTGTTTTCTTGGTGGGCAAGGGTAGGGGGGAAAGGAAAAACAGAAGAAAAGAGATGTTACTGATTGTGTAATAAAATCGTCATTCAAAGTACAAAAACAATGCATTTTACATTCCTTGTATCAATTTTTGCAGATACTTGTTGCTACACCTGGTAGGTTGCTGGATCATATTGAGAATAAGTCTGGAATATCTCTGCGATTAATGGGCTTGCAGATGCTTGTACTTGATGAAGCTGATCATTTACTCGACCTGGGATTTAGAAAGGATGTAGAAAAAATTGTGGATTGTTTGCCCCGTCAAAGGCAATCTTTACTGTTTTCTGCAACCATACCAAAGGAGGTTAGGTTAGATTTTTTTATTTTTTTATAATTAATCTTTAATCTCAGGTTCTTTATTCTGTCAACAGTAATGCTGATGCTTAAAAATATTTAGGTACGTCGCATATCCCAGCTTGTTTTGAAAAGGGAACACAAGTATGTTGATACAGTTGGAATGGGTTGCGTAGAAACTCCTGTTAAGGCAAGTTACAACAACCATTGTCACACTCTAAAAATTGCACATGTAAATTAGATATTTAAATGACTTCTAGAGCCTCAGGTTATATACATTTTTTCTTGTTAGGGAAAACTGTTATAATTTTGAGGGGGTTACCATTATAATTTTGAATTTTCTTAAAACTGTTATTGTTTTAATGATTGTATGGTTGTTCTGGTTTGCCATCACAGGTGAAGCAATCTTATCTCGTTGCTCCTCATGAGTCACATTTTCAATTAGTGCATCAGATTCTGAAGGAGCATATCTTGCAAACGCCTGATTATAAGGTTAGTAATACATATGCTGTTTCAGATTTTGAATTGTTTTGTTGTATACGTTATGGTTTTGTAATACATATGCCTACAGGTTATTGTATTCTGTATAACTGGAATGGTGACCTCACTCATGTATAACCTTCTTCGGGAAATGAAAATGAATGTGAAGGAGATGCATTCTCGAAAACCTCAGCTCTATCGTACTCGTATATCAGATGAGTTCAAGGAATCCAAACAATTGATTCTTGTCTCATCTGATGTTTCATCACGGGGAATGAATTATCCTGATGTCACCTTAGTCATACAGGTATACTCATATACTTACGTTTTTCTGTACTTGGGATGTTTGAAATTTTCTTCCTTTTTTCTCATTTTTGATTTGTGAGGGTAAATTAACTACTGAAACAAAGTTCCTCATGAGACTGTCAATTGTTTCTTGCTGAAAATATCAAGCGAAAGGTGGATTTCTAGCCAATGATTCCATCAGGAACTACTTATTGGTTCATGTGTGATGTAGTGCTCACTTCACTTTTTATTAATAGTGTGTCTAAATGGAATCCAGGTGGGAATTCCTTCTGACCGTGAACAATACATACACCGCCTTGGAAGAACAGGTCGAGAAGACAAAGAAGGGGAAGGCATATTGTTGATTGCTCCATGGGAAAAGTACTTTTTAGAAGAAATTAAGGATCTACCTCTACAGGAATTTCCCTTACCTGACATACATCCACAGACAAAACTTAAGGTACATTTCTTGCTGTTGTTCTCATTCTCATGTGTTTATTTTGAGCATGGCTTTGCATGGGCACTATCTAGAATATGTACATAAGTTAACTGGAATTTTTGTTTATGATCCTTGCAGATTGAGAATTCGATGGCAAAGATTGATAATGACATCAAAGAAGCTGCTTATCATGCTTGGCTTGGTTATTACAACTCTATCAGGGAAATTGGGAGGGAAAAGACCACTGTAGCTGAGCTGGCAAACCGATTTTCTGAATCAATTGGTTTACAGAGGCCTCCTGCTCTCTTCCGAAAAACTGCTATAAAAATGGGTTTGAAAGACATTCCTGGTATTAGAATTCGTAAATAGTTCAGCTGTCGGCATAGATTGGAAAGTTATAGGGATACTAGCGGCATGGGACAATGTCGTTGAATTTTGTTTCCTGATTATTCAATTTGTAGTAATTATTTAGTAATGGCTCGAAAGCTCATTTATCAACACACATCAGGCCTATGTGCAACCCAGTTTGCTTGCATCCATCTTGCTGTGGCAGCTGTAGTTGCTGCTGCAACATGAACGTCAGAACTATAGCGATCTTAAAACAGACAAACTGCAAAAAAAAATGAAAAATAAAGGAATGCAAGAGCAGGATACAGTGATTGAGAAGAGGTTAGAAAAAGTTGAGGTGAGGGTTTGCATGGAGGAAGACATGTGGTAGAAGGTATAGTTGGAAGTGCATGGTGTGATGGTTGTATAACAACTAAATAATGTTCCTCCCGAGATGAACAGAGAAATAATGAAAGACGTATATTACAAGGGAATCATAGGATAAGGAAGAGGATGGGGAGTTCCATGTTTCGATGTTTCAATGTTTCAAACATGTGGCAACTTTTTTTAAGTAAAAATAAAACGGATTCATAGATCTGAAGGTGAAAAAAGGTATAATTATAGATTAATTAATGTTGAACTAAAAAATAATTTCAATTATGTAATTTAGAATGTATTTTTTGGATTGTATAATTTAAAAATACATATTAAATTACATAACATTAAAAATGCATTGAAAAAAGAGTTGAATTGTGTACTCTAGAATATAATTTTTTTTTCATTATTGAATGTGTAATTTGAAGTCTTTTCAATAAAATTTATCGAATAATATTTTTGACATTTTTCACATCTATAAAAGTACATGAAAAAACTATAAAGACAAAGAAAACCAAGGACCTCATAAAGTGACTAGTTTGGAACAGAATGGAACAGAGTTCTGCGCATAAAACTATAAACATTGATGAAAAAGAAGAATTTAATGGGCATGTACGTCGATGTAAAACATGGTAAATCAGAAATCGTATTTTATGAAAGTAAACGAACTTGAACTTATAATGTGTTTGGATGATACTTCAAAATTTTCGTTATTAGTGCATGTGATTTATTCTAATAGTTTTTCATACTAAGACTTAAAATTCTAATAACATTATAAACTACATGTTTCACCAATCCTAGAATGATTTGTACATGACAGGAAAATTCTTCAGCAGAACATTATTAACATTTCCATTCTTGTTAGTTTAATTTACTATGTAAACTTACAGCTGACTAGAATTAAATCTTTTTACGTCGTGTGCAGTGTTATATTATAAACTTGAATCCAGCAAGATAACTGTATCGTTTACTCTTTTACACTTAATCCAGTGTCTTTCTTAATTTGGCGTATCTTCAAGTTTTTGCATTAAACCAATATTTTCCTTAATTGTTTATTGAATAAGCATCTTTTTGATATTTGGTAGTTTGATACCTTGCCAGGGTGTGTAGTAGTTTTGTTCAAAATAGAGATTGTCAACATCAACAACAGAAAAAGAATGTTAAATTATCTGTTTTTGACGTTTGTCCTGCATCCCCACAAGTACTATTATGGGACCATTATATTGTTCCACACGAAATCACCTTGACCTAAATAACCGTGGCCATATTAAACGGATCCTGGGTCCACCTTGTTAATCAGGAGTCAAATTGGTATCCTCTTAGGATGCAACAAGAGACATGTAACAGCACAGCATAATCACAATCAAACTCCACCTGCAAGAAACTAAAAACCCTGAGATGTGATCATGGTGATTGAGGAAAAGTTAACAGTAATCAAGAAGAATCAAATGGCCTTTGGTACAAATTGAGTATTTAAGTCATAAATCAGGATAATTAAGCAAGATAATCAAGCTGCCTGTTTATTCAGTACCAACCTAATGCAAGTGCCTGCTTGCTTTTCAATTAACCCAGAAAATGAGTTCTTCAACTTGGGTCAATTGAAGTCTGAACAGGCAAAACTTGAACATTTATGTGTGTAACTACTAAGATACATCATCATTCGTATTGACCTTTAAACTTGAACATATATGTGTGCAACGTCTAAGTCCTACCGTCGGTGCATGTTTATACTTGTACACCCATCAAAGAGACAGATGATTGAGAATGACCCTAGTTTTATTTATTTATCTGTTTAATGCACAATGAAATTCTAGCCCCAATAAGTTTAGTCAATTAGAACAGGCGCCAAACGGGCCCTCATTCATGTGGTTTTATCCACGACCTTCTGTGCAAAACAGTTGCTACACTCATAAACATTAACTTATGACACAACCCATTTATCTCTTTCATTGACACGAAGGTAGCCAACTTCACAAGTAATGAGGCTCCAAAGAATACCTACTAGATATAACAGATGAGGATAAAAAGACTGAGACAAGGAATTCAACAGTTCGCTCATAATTGAGACCACGAAATGACTTGGAAGGGCAAGAGCAAGCAGACAGCTGCTTTTGCATCAGTACCATGATTTTGGTATTGACTGAATGAGGTAACTGAGGAAACCAATCGAAGGGCCACGAATTAAAAAATATTTAAATATCGCATCAGATTACCAATAAGACTATATTAGTGGGCAGGGCAGACGAGGAAAGACAAAATTTAAATCGGAAAATAGGCACCAACACTACTTGTCATTCTGATCCAAGGACAGGGTGTATATGAAAGCATGCATAAGTCTTCTCAATTATTATCACACGATTAAATTATCAAAGCATAATACAAACCCAATTGATAGAAAAGTCAACGGTCTCATCCTTTTTCTAAGCAGTATTTTTATTTGGCACTCCACCAGAGTAAAAGGACCAAAGAGGACTCCTGCTTTCTTGAACAATAATTTAAAAGTGCATCTTTTATTCATCATGAGTTCAAGTTTAATGCAGTAATATCTAATTATATCCTCCCGGCTATTATCAAAGTTATTTGAATCATCAGAGTGAAATTCCAACAAAACGACCTGAATCAAAATAAGTGAACACCAGCAACTGTGCCTAAACAAGAACAACTGCTTAATCCTCATTCTGTTTCGTCATCTAGTCAAGCCAATGGTCGACAGCAAATCTATTTATGATCAGTGGGCAGTTCGGCCATTTCACTGATATTAATTTAGTTTTGGCTCTATCTTCTCTAATTCTTCCCTGACCTCGTATAAAGGGACAACAAAATGTCCCGCATAAGGGAATAAACTAAATTCAGCCTTTCTCTTTATTACTGTGTTAGTTAGTATTTTTAAGTTTCTCACAACTCGCAAGACTGCAGTGATGGCAGTTCAATATTCAAGGCTCTCACTTCTGATCTTAATGACTATACTGATGCTTAGCCAGCTCTCAAGTTGCTGCAAGGCCGGCAGATGGATGAGTAAGGAAATCAAGCAAAAAGAAAAAAGCACCTCTTCTCAACGGCTATCAATCTCATGGCATCTCTATACAAAGACACAACAGGGACCTAGCACAGAAAAGGTCCACCCAATTTATGGAGTTTCTCTACGAGATGTTCCAGGGGGTCCAAACCCCCTTCATAACTGATCAACTATCTATCACTCTGCTGCTTGTCAAGTTATACAAGTTTTTGCAGGCTTCTGGTGTAAAACATTTTAGTTTCCCATTAAACATGTAGAATGAATAGTTCGTGAGGATCATCGTCCATGTCTTCTAAAGACAGAAATTGTACTTTGATTCAATGGAACAATAATGAAATATGCAGACATTTACCCGAAGAATAAAGTTTGTTCTTGAAAATTTGCAAACAAAATTTATGTTTAAGAACTTTATGACCTGCGTAATTCTCGGGTTGGGTATCTGAATAATTTATACTAGAAGGTATGGTAAAAGGAACTTCTGACTAAAATGTGAGCAATGAAAGAAAGAGAAATAATAAGGTGACTGTAAAAGGGATGATGACTAGATCTCATTTTTCTTTCATGCTTGATATTTTATCAAAACTTAGATTTCAGTAATTTCCCTTAATTTCTTTCACTCACATGCTTGTAAATAATATTAAAAGAAGTCTCCGTAATAAGATTGTAGAACTTTGACAATAAAGGTTTCACATACACTGTCCATATGTGACAGAAGTAAAACTATTATATTTAATTATTTAGTCAACAGATAAAAGATCGTTGTTGTAAAAGTAATAAAATCCCAAAAACAAGTCAAATTCTAGTATGTCTACACATTACTTACCAAGTTGGCTTAATTATACCATTAGTGACAGGAATAATGGTGTAGATGTGATCCTTTTATCAAATTTAGGTAAACAATATTGGAGTAAGTTTGTTTGTGTTTTTAAACGGCTACAAGATAGATGATACTCTGATGTGGGAAATGTGATTAATGCCTGTTATACCTACATATTACAGAATTATCAAAAACTTTGTTTTGATAAAATATTAAGGTAACCTAAATATTAATTAGCAGTAGATTATTTAACTTCTTAAGCATATTACTACACATTGATATTCTTTTTGTAGAAAAAAAAAAGGAAGAATTCAAAAAATTAAAAGTAAAGCTTTTGAAAGATAAAGTCAAACTCACAGAGGAAACAAATTAAGTTTTCAAAGTCATCCTTAAGTGTTAGCATTCTAAAGCTCAATCTGAACAACTCTGGCACTGAGAGCAAGCAAGCAAGCCTGAGCGTGAGATTTCCTGAGTTTGAGTGTAGAAGTCCAGATTACAACCCAAATTCTCATTCCTTTTAAGCTCAACATGGAGAAATGCAAGAGTGTGGTGTTCAGTGAAATCCAACCCAACATTTTCATATTTTTTGCTGGAGCCTCGCTAATACTTGTCTTTATTATTTTAGCTCTTAGTGACTCTTGAAAAGTCATTAATCTCTTTAATAACAACCTTTAACAAATGAATTAGTCTAGGTAGTCAGAAATTGTAAATTTTGCTTATTATTGAGCAAGTCTGCTAACAAAAGGATACTAGAACTTTTCATTTTAGTGCTTATTAGATTTCATGTGATTGCCAAGGTTGTAACAAAATGATAAGTGCTAAAAGTGAAAGTAACAGTGGGTAGACATACATGAATACTGGCTTAATCTCGCTAGATGAGATTGACTACACGGATTACACAATATTATTAGCTCCGTTGAAAACCAAACCTTGTCAACAATAATGAAAAAAATTGAAATCGAAAAGTTAATACCATATAGTTATAAATTGATAAAAAAGGACATCTTTTAGTGCGGTTGCAGGCGAAAAATTAAGCATCTCCTGAATAGACTCTTATCTCAAGATCACCCATCCAAGTCCTCTCCTCACAGGGAGGTTCATTACTGTTGTCTTTGACCATTGTGGTTGAACTGATAGATAGCTATTAGTTTAGCATATGTCCATAAATCAGTATTGAAAAATTATGCAACACTTTTTTACCGGAGAAAAAGATGCACTATGTAGGGCTAATTTTGACATTAACTTAGAGCAATGTTTTACCAAAGTAATTTAAAGATGGAAGGTACAGGAAAAATGTACAATTTTACATGCAAATGTATAAATAAACAAAAACTGAGGCAATTATGTTTCAGAATGTCACAGATCACAAAAACAAGTGGTCACTTATACTATTGTACTCAATTCATGGCAAAGAAACAAAGACAAAATAAAAAAAGCAGGAAATAACCTTCTTCTTTGTTTCTAAAAAGAGGAAACCAAGCCGCATCTCTTGTTGACAACCTGCAAACATTTGGCATAAAATATGTGAAATATGTATCTCCCTTCCACATAAGCCAAGTGAGTGAATTGTACGAACTTACCATAAAACATCCTCACTACATAATTTCAGTTCCCACAGGATCAACAGAAAAATGAAGAGACAAAGATTTGTGAGCAATAGGCTGGAACTTAGAATGCCATACCTGTTTTTCAATTCAAAGATAACTTAGAACCTTCTTGTACATGTTCCCAAGATATGGTTGTAGTGGTAATAGTTTAGTTTTGTAAAGATACTTATATCATGAAGTTATATGAAAATTTGCTCATTACAAGTTTATCTTAATAAGTCGATGAGATGAAATTATAATCGCCAATAAAATACAATACACACTACTTTAGACCAAAATTTGTAAGAAAAATAACAGCCAAAATTCAATTGTGCAAGAAACAATAAAAGGTTTCTTACATTTTTGTACTCTTTGCTGTTTATAAATATCTCAAATGCCTCAACTGCAAAAGAAATACCATCATCAACGAGTACCAGTGAAAGGAAATCAGATGCTAAAGATAATGAGACTTAGATTACCTGATCGAAATCGTATGACAACCCCGTGAGTATACTCCTTAGAGCTTGGACTAAAATTCAAACCTGGGAATATAGTAATGACCCATTTAGGCAGTTACAAAATAAAAGTGAAAAGGATATTCTTCATACTATTTTACAAAGTGCAACCTACTGCACTCCCACCAAGTGAGGTCAAGCACACAGGTTGTTTTCAATATTTGAACCTGTGATCTCCTAGTTACTAGGCAGCAACCTTTCCATTGTACCAAAGGTCACCCTAACTTTCATACTATTCTTTTGTGAAAATTTTCAACGTTTGATGAGACAGCAGACCCAGAAAAATAAGGAAACAATTGTATAAGTGATGGTGGAACTGGATACCTTGAGTGAATTGGACTATCAAGGAAGGAGATTCCGACATCATCGATGCCAGAGAGGCCAATGCGTCCTCTGCCCGGTTACTCAGTGCAGACTCATTAAATGATATCAGAAGCAGAAACTCCACTCCATGGTTGAACTCCTGGCATATACATTGCAGGACGTGACATACGAAATGAGATATGAAGAAAAAAGTGACATCTAAATCTAAAATGTACAAGAACAAATATTGAGAGCATTGATGCATTTATGCCCGTTTTCTTTCAAAGTTTCTAATGTGAATAGAATTCGTGGCCCTAGCTTATGGCCAAATGAACATGTAATGAGCAAGTCTTCAATTTATAGTCCAACCTCTCCTTTGCGAAATATAGAAAGCATCTCATCATCCACTTCCGATTCAAAATCCACATTGACCAATCCCTGAAACAGAAATCAAATGAAAACCAAGTTAAACTGCTCACACGCAGAGGTTCACGCAGCAACAGCCGAAGAATAAAGAAACAGAGAATCGGTGTTTACATGTTGGTGCATACATGGCAGTAAGTCAGTACATGGTCCTTGAGAACCTTCAAGTAAAAGGGATTCTCATAAAACTTTTCAAGATTTTGCTTCTTCTGAAACCGCATAAACAGCGCATGCGTGTAACGCTCTGGATTTGGAGCAGAAACGCGCCCTAAAGAATCAACAAGGTCAATGGCAACAAAAGGAACTAACACTAGATTACATGTAGGGGAATTAATTTAAAGCACCGGTAGATAAAGGTAAGTAATTAGGGAATGCATATGATGTAGGCCGCTCCACCTAATGAAATTGCAACAACACCAGCCATCTGGTACTGCGTAGTGTACAAGTAATCGAGCATGTCGTTCTCTTCCTCTTCTGATAAATCTTGCTTTGCTTTGAGCAGACAAACGTGTTCCACGATTTTTCTACAAGAAATTGAAACAGTCATATTCATATCAAGAGGAGAAAATCCAAGAGACGAAAATTGGAAGTGCAACAATGGATAGAACAGATACCTTTTCCTCTCAGAACCTAGGTTGGAGCTTCGGCGGTCCGACCCACAAAGAACCGTTATCCTCTGATTCTTTCGCGCAGCTGGAAGGGAAATTCGAATTGACGTGAAAACGAAGATTTTACGTTAAAGAAAATGTAGATGAATGAATTTGGATAAGGATTTGAGAGTTGAAGGAGTAAACTGACAGACCGTGAAAAGATAGAGGGGCTTGGGGGAACCGATGAGGGACAGAAATAGAAATACAAGAGCAATAGCTTGAGCATTGCATCGCCAAACCCATTTTCTGCAGCTTTGCGCTTCTCTTCTCCGATGAAAGCGAGACTGAGTTTTATTTTATCACAAAAGCAACAAATTTGCTGAAAAAAAAAAAATGGGTGGACTGGGAAAAACCAACTCCTTTCATTTAAATACCACGCAAAATTGGCGCCTTACATTTTAAGTGACCTACACTTACATTACAGCTGTCACTCCACGCACATTTATTATTCACTACTACATATTTAAGATATTTTAAAATTACTTTTGATCCAAAATTTTGAAAATTAGTTTATGAATTTTTATACATTTTTTTATCTCATTAAATATTTCTCAAACACGAGCCTTCTACTGATATAACACACTTTACAGACATTATTATCATTGTACGTAAAACCTTTCAAGATCAATAAAAATATTCCCTTTTATGGAACAATAACTTTCAATTACTTGTATACCAGACTAAATTACAATGACTTTAAATTTAATTACCCTCATAATTTAAATTTATATTTTAAATTGATTTTATTTTTAATCAAAATGAAATTTTTAAACACAATCTTTTATTTCGCTTGATGAAAGGAATTGAACTTTCGATCTCTACTAATTAATGTACAGAAAGTTACAATACTAAGAAAATTAATATAACACGGTTTAATATACAAGGATTCACAAATTATTACGAGTTGTTACAGATCACAACAGTCCATTAGCTGCAGCCTTGATGTATAAAATAAAAAATAAAAATTGTAAACAAATAAGACTAGGACAGAGCAGCAAGAACCTCCTGACTATTTCAGTCTACTAATCTAGTTTAGTCTGTCTGATACATTATCTATTTGAACTAATATAACACTAGTTGAGAGCTGATCAGGAATTGTTCAGGTTTTGAAAAAGCTCTGGAAGATGAGCATTGGTCAGCTTCGTTCTCTTGTTGATTTCACTCTTCTTCTTCTTAGGCTTGGGCTTGGAAGAAATGCCTTGAATTTGTGCTGCACTCCTCCTCTTTGCAGTGTTGGTGGCGGGCTTCATTCCATTCTTTTGAAGATCCTTCTCTATATCAATCATATCACGAGGCAATTCAATACTCCGGAAAAGCTGTTTTAGATCATCATCCACCTTAATCGGCAATTTGGGGTCGTTAGGGTAGGCAATGTCTTCCTGTGAATCAAAGTTGGACAGCAGCCAAATCTGCCCCGCAGCTTTCAAAGCCTAGAAACCGAAAACTCTATAAGGTCCTATTCCATGAGAAAAACATTTATTTGCATTATTTTTACTCTGCAATTTGTGCCAAAACATTAACTAGCACTACAAGTAAACTAACTGAAGTCATTTGAATCATGGTTATCAAACTCTCGAATTAATTCTTAAACTCTTATGAGTTTAAGTTTCCAGACATGGCTTCCGAGTTAACTCGAAAATAAACTCTTTTTTGCGTAAACTTGGTAAAATTAATTGTGAGATCGGTAGGATCGTGTAGAATCACGAGTTTGAAGCAATTCTACGAGCTTGAAAAAGGAGAAAAATTAAAAAAAACAAGATCATTTGGTCTTTTTTTATTATATATTTAATGAAATACATCAAAATTAATGATAATAATCCAAGTATTTATGTTTTACAATATTTATTTTTATGAACAATATATCTATAAATTTTATTTATTTAAAGTTATATAATTTTGTAGACTTATTTGAATTAAGATATTATTTATATAGTATTTTTCATCTGAAAACGAATTGAATTTACGAGCACGAGTTTACGTAAACTCGCGAGTTTGATAACCTTGATTTTAATTCAACTTCATCAAATGGCTGTATTCTTGTTTACGTATTTCAGCAACATTTAAACCTCAATAAGAAAATAGACAAAGGTAGGTCTTGGAAAGGAGGAAAGACCAAACAGATGCAGATAAGTGAAAGGAGGAAAATTTCAATGTACTTTCTTCTACTACTAGGCAGGATGCCCTTCAAATTGAACTCATGCAGTATGAACACTTGAAATTATGCCCGTTAATACAGCTCCAAAGTCCAACTCGAGTATGTGTATCAGGAAAGGCTGAACTGCCCTGAAACTAGCAGCACCTTAAGAGCAAGATTTTCTAATGACTGATTAATAAATTGTTTTGATTTCTTCGGTGCTAACCTAAATGCTATAGAGTAAATGTTAGGAGAAGGTGGCAAAAAATATTTTCAAAGCAGACCAATGTGTACTCATGTTTCTCCAAAAAAAAAACATTATGTAGACATGAGTCCAATGTAAAAGAAATTATTACATACATCTAGTCTAGGAACAAAACAACCAATGTCCCGGAAAATCAATGCAAAACAATGCTCAATGTTAGGGGGGGGCCTAATAAAAGTAATCTTACCTGCAAGTCTTCCATCACAGTGGGGTAAGCATCCTTTAAGTCAATAACAGCAAGGCCTTCAGGATACTTACGTATCAGTTGAAGAAGTTCTGTTTTGTCCTTAAGACCGTACTTTGACTATAGACCAAAAGCAATCGAAAAATGTAAAACGTGTTATTTCCTAAAGGACCGTCCACATAAATGAATGTTAAGAACTACAGATATATCATGTCGGTATGAATAAAAGTAACCTTGTAAGAGAATCGTTGGCCATCATAATTCACTTTCGGGTTTTTCCTAAGATTCTCAAAGACATCTTTGTTAGCCTTTATGTCAACATAACATGCCTGGTTTATCTGCTCCGGTGTTAAAGCTTGTCTTGTCTGTCGGCAAACACATGAAGATAAGAGTATGATAAAACAAATCAATCAATCACCATTTCAGATTCATTAGCCACAGATTAACTTCAAGAAGACTGAAACAAAAGCATGGTTATACATGTCGTGTGGATTTTTATGGTTATATTATACACATCCCGTAGACTATTACAGTAATAAAAAAATAAAAATCTACCCTAGGTGATTTAGGAACACAGTTTTGATTTTTGGAACTGAAATTTTATTTGGATAAATTTCTTAATGAACACCAGTAGATAGAAATTATAAGAAAAAGATAAAAATGGCCAATAAGTTAAATCAACTTGTATAGAAGTTTTCTCATTTAACTTCTCCAAAAGTTTATTTTACCTTCATGCATAAGATAATTTTTACTTATTGACTAGTAAATTTTAAATTTATCCAAGTAAGAGCTAAGTGTTAGTGTTTCTTGAGAAGCTTAATTGAACATGCCCGTTTTCTGAGAAGTTTTATCCAAACAATGCCCAGGTGTTTTCTGAGAAGTTTTATCCAAACAATGCCAAGTGTTTGTTGAAATATTTATCCAAAAATGACTTAAAATGCTGACAACCCAAAGCATGCAAGTGACAGATCTTAATTCTTCTACCATAAAAAAGTGAGAATAAAATTCAAACCCAATGAAACAAAAAGACCAATATAGTTGAAGGCAATTTGGATAGGTACCTCTAGAAGGAGATCAATAACACGCTTCATCTGAGCACCCACCGGGGCTTTACGTATGCTGTTAATATGCTGAAGCCTCTCCGTGTCGTTCGAAAACTTCACTGCAGGGGGCGCGTTTTTTCCATTGGCCGAGCCATGTGAGGCAGATTTTTGGCTTGCTGCAATGCTTGACAGCGTCGCTTGGCACTTCTCTTGCTGCTTCTTGAACTTGTCTAACCTGTCCTGCAAAGCCATCTGAAAAGCGAACACAAGAACACACAAGAACGATGATTAAGTTACTCCCTTTGAAATTCCCAGTACTGAAAGTGTAAAACTCGAGTTAAGTGTGCAAATTGAGGACAGAGAGGGGAAAATCTGGGATTTCGGAAGAAAAAACAAACCCTAATAACGAGAAAGTAATAACTTTCAGTGAGGGAAGTGAGAAGAACCCAGAGATTTTGGAAGATTAGTAAGTATTGAGTTTTGAATGCCCTAATCTTGCAGGGAAAGTCGATAAATTGTGAGAGAAAGAAAGAAAAGCTAACCGTGAATGGAAGCAAACGACTTTTTGCCGTTACTGACTGGGCTTTGTTTGGTTGGACTGGATTAGAGTCCGCACTGTCTAGAACTACCACATATACTTGTGGTGAATATGTTAAGAATAGCAATTTTCAGAAAATAGTTTCATTTTTTTTATTAAAACTAATGAGAATCACGTGCAATTTTCTGTCGAATTAGTTACCTACTATTTTTATATTAATATTTAATATTGATATTAATTTTAAGTTTATTATTATTATTATTATTATTATATTTATTTATACATGAGGTTTGTTAATTTAGGTAAAGATTTTTTTTAGTTGAAACATTTAATAGAATGTACCAAATTTTAAGTTAAAAAAAGTTTCCATTAAAAAAAATAACAGCAAAATTTAAGGAAATTTTAATAATTTTAAAATTTAATTTAAAATAAACAAAAATAAAAAATATTTAGTTATTATCTTTTATTATATATTTTTTTAAAGGTAATTATTTTTTAAAATAAAAAATAAAATAAAAAGTAGTTATTTTTTAAAATGAAAAATAAAATAAAAGATAATAACTATCCACATATAGACCAATCAGATGATAAATAAATTATTTTTTATTTTTTATTTTAAATTAAATTTTAAAATTATTAAAATATCTTGATTTAAAATTAGTTTTTTTTAACAGAAATCTTTTTAATAACCTAAAATTTGGTACAATTTACTAAAATGTACCAACTAAAAAGCTATACCTAATTTAAGCGTTTGTCCTTAAGTATTTATTGTAAGTAAATTTTTAGAATTATTTAACTGTTGATTTATCAATTTTTTTAAATTTAATCATTTTCTAAAATTAAAATATTTTTTTTAAATTAAAAAATTATTTTCACAACAGATATAAATTATCTATAAAAGATTTATAACAAATTATCGATATTTATTTTTATAACTATAAATATAATAATTTTATTACTTTTTGTTATAATAAAAAATAATATTTGTAATGCATGTGTTTTTCCTAGTACTATATCTTAAGGGATTTTTTTTTCACATTTGTCTTTTTTCAAATTTAATTACTTTTTCAATTAAAAAATTGTTTAAAACATTTTTTTTTCACTTTTATTTTTCAATTTTACACTTTAAATAATTTTTGAAATTAAAATAACTATTTTATAAATACTACCTTTTAAGTCACCCTTTGTTTAAATTAAATCATTTTTTTATTTGACCTTTTTTCAAACTTAAATAATAATTGTGTTTTTTATTTTATCATAAAAAAAATCAAGCCATAGTGCTTATATTTTCACTAATATATTATAACATTATTTTTTATTTTAGTGTAATTTATAATTATTTGGATGCAAAAAAGTAATGTAAATGTATAATTATTTTCATATATCTAATTAAAATTTTAGAAAATATTTTATAGGATTAAATATATTTTTAATATTCATTTATATGTATATAAACAAAATTCTAAAAACATATATTTCATAAATTGAAAATTAATTAAAATAAACTAAAAACAAAATAAAGATAAACAATAAAAAAAGTAATTGACAAATCCAATCCAATCCATTGTGTGTAGGACAAGTTGTCAATATCAATTAGACTAAAATGGATTAGACTAGTACGTTTTGCCACTTCTACATTAATTTATGAGAAAAGAAAAGAAGATATACATATTCTATAGAGTAATAGAAATAAATACTTATTTTAATTAAAAAATATATCTTTAGTTTTGCAATGCATACCTGAAAGACTACAGATACTATTTTATGTAAGAGTACTCTTTTTTTAATCAATTAACTCAAAGAGAGAAAAATAATACTTCATAATATACTTTTGTATTAGATTTTTCAGTGCTTACATTTATTTGTGATTTTACTTTTAAAAGTGTAAAAAATATTTTTGTGTTTAATTACTATTTTCTAATATAGTGTGTTATTTAGTAAAGGAGTGAAGAGAAAATAATCACTTTATATGAATTTCATATAAAAATTAGATAAAAAAATTAAAAAATAACTAATTTTAATTTTAACTTGACATATTATTAAAATTATAAATTATAATTTATATATTAGTTTTAAATTTAATTTAATCATACAAAATAATTTTATAAAATAAACTTACATTTATTTATTTTTTATGAATTCATTTTATATTTAATTAAGATCAAACTTCAAACACAAATTTTTAAATGTAAGAACTAAATTCAACAGAAAATAATAATACATGACACTCATAATCTATCAAATACTAGTATTATTTTACTACAAAGATTAACAAAATACTCTCTTTATTATTTTTTATACAAAATAATAATAATAAAAAGTATGATCAAATTTGAAAATTTCTATAATATTAGTAATAAAAGGAAAGAAGTGTAAATTTATTTATTTATGTGTAGTAAGAGAGTAAATAATACTGGAAAAGTTAACTTAGGTGAAGGAAAAAAATTGGTTGCCCATTCCAACTAAAATAAATGCAACAAGTTTTATTTATTAGATATCATCCCTTCTTTTATTACCTCAATCTTTTCTATTATTCACACCATTTCATATAAATTATGTCATAGATATTTTATGTTGTAGAATTAATTATATTTTATGTACTATTATAAACAACAATAAATAGATATATCTAATTATTTATTGAATTTAAGTAATACTTTATTTTTGTTACGCTTTAAAAGTATTTCTGAATACACAGTGTATGGTGTATTTATTTTGGAAAATAATGAGACTAAAAAGAAGAAGAAGAAGGATGCATGCATACTGTGTTATGGAAGCCAAGTTTATTTAATTTAAATAAAATAAAAATATAAAAATAAAAAGTGTGTTGCATTTCAATCTTTCATTCAATAGAACACGTGGGTTGGAAGGCGGATTCGTGTGGACTGAGACTCAAATAAAAGCATCAAAAGCAATCCTCAAAACTCTGAAGACCCTCTCTTATCATACCCTCGCCTCTCTTCCCACAACCCGCAATTTCACATCCACTCTGTCCAAAAATCGCCGGATCCAGCAATTCCTCTTTCTCTTACTGTAACTACTACCTAATCCGACAACTAATTTTGTTTTTTTAGTTTGATTTTTACTTTATGTACTGTGTAAGTTTTGCTTCAGCTGCGTCTAAGTAATTCATATTTTTAATTTCTGTTCTTAGTTTATTTGTTAATGATTTGTTGGGGGAAGAGGCGCGGAGGCCAGGCGGTGCAGAGGGTTGGATGAGGTTTTAGTCAAAATCAATGCATCTGTTTTGTCTAGATTCATTTATATTATATTTTGTACTTTCCCTTTGTGTTTTCCAACCAAGGACCGAACATTATGGTTTGCTAAAGCATGTTCTTGCTTTCTTTTTTGCTCTTCGTATCAAAAATTCGATCTTCAGTTTGGTGGGGAGGGAGATGGTGAAATTCATTCTGACCAGGTGGTCCTCATTGTTAGTGACTTTGTCTGGGTTGTTGAGTGCTGAATCCGTTTAGTGTTCATATGTTATTCTTGATTTTAGCACATGCATGTCCATTGAAGTTGTATCTGTCTGATGATTCATGAGAGTTGTTTTGTGTTTCAGGGATTAATCGGTGATGGGAAAAATACAGCTTAGTTTACATTGGAGGACAAGTTGTGATCCCTAATACGTGTTGCATGTTACTTCCCTTATATGTGTTGCATGTTACTTCTCCCTCTTGACTAAATTAGACGAGTCAGACTGCAAGTTTTTTGGCGGTGGAAACAGATTACTGGAATAAGGGAGATGTACAGAGCTTTGAGGGCTTTTGTCCATTTGTTTCATCTTTAATAACATAACCCAGATTCTGAAAATGGAAAGTCCTGATATTGAAAAGTCTGAAGCAACCAATAAACAGATTAATAGTAACACAAATTGTAATTCCAAACAGCAGGTGGGTATGAATTTTGAAGATTTTTTGTGTTGGGGGTTTTCCTTTGGCAACATTGTGAACAAACTTTATCACTTTTCACTTAGTTCATCTTTAACAATTTCAGAGTGCAGAAAATGGTAACGAACGTCCTGAATGGTTACCTGATGGCTGGAACTTGGAAGTCAGAATCCGTAAGAGTGGTGTACACATGGGATCTGGATACAAGGTGGGAGATAGGTTCTCTTAATTTGGATGTTACTGTTTAGATTGTCAGCGACCTCATTTAGATTGTTATGTTTCCTTTAGTCTATGTTATTCATGTAGCAACTTAATATTATATTCCTTAAACATCGGCTTGATGTAGTCATGTAGTTACTGCTGCCACTAATATATGGTAGACATTATTAGTGCATAACTTGCACTGTTCTTAGGTTTCTGGCCTTGAATCATGAATATCTTTTTGGAGATTTGTGTGTAGCAGAAGTTTATTTGAAAATCTTAAACTCAATTCTTAATAACACTCATGACTTAAATGTACGATAGTTACAACATTACTATTGTTTTCCCCCATTTGGCTGACTTCTGACAGTTGTTCTAAATCTGGTGAGCTGGATTTTAGGTTAGTTCTTTTAAGATCATGCTCAATTAATTTTACAATGGTAATCATATTTGCTCTTAAAGACTAAACTCTATACTCTTTAATTGATGTGTTCATGTGATTCTGTAATCTTTGGTGGTATTTTATGTTTTTTTCAGGCATCTTAACATCAATAGTGATACATTATTAAAGCTGCTTATCTCTCACTATAAACATGTTTTCTTGTTTCAGTGTTACATCGAACCATTAAAAGGATATAAATTCTTCTCCAAACCAGAGGTATTACGATATCTCGAAACTGTAAAGGACAGCAGTTGCACTTCCAAGAAGGGGAATAAAAGTAGTAAGATAAATACTCCAAATGGCAAGAACTGCACTTCCAAGGAGAAGAAATGCAGTAAAATGCAGACTCCAAACAACCAGAGCTGCAGTTCCAAGAAGGAGAAAAAATGTGCTGGCATGGAGTTTCCAAATGACGACAGTTGCACTCCCAAGGAGGAGAAGAAGGGCACTAACATGGATTTTCCAAACAACAACAGTTGTGCTCCCAAGAAGGAGAAGAATGGGAATAACTTGGATTCTCCCAACGATAGCAGTTGCCTGTCCAAGAAGGAGAAGATAGGCACTAACACGGACCCTCCAAAGGGCAGCAGTTGCACTCCGAAGAAGGAGAAGAATTTCACTAACATGGATTCTCCAATTGATGTTTGTATCACTTTTTCCTTGAATCTTTTTCTGTTTATTATTAATGAATTATGAATGCTATCATTAGATTGAAGATTGATTCTTATTATCATCTTACGCATATGATTGATGATTTAGAATTATTCATGGCATACGAACCTAAAATCACGCCAAATGGCAGGACTATTGATTATTTAATGTGCATAAAGGACCATGGTTTGAAAGTTAACTTGAAAGTACAACCGCAAAGATTGAACCATGAAAGAATGTTGCCCCCATAAGAAAAAAGGGGCCCATTCATGAAACTTAAATGGCTGCCTCATCTTATTGCCTGATGTTTATGTATTTGTTTATTTGCACTTCTACTTCAACAATTTGGCTTGTGTTTCTTTTGTTGAACACTATGGGTGGGAAGAATTTTGAGTCGTAGTTTGTCTCTGTCTTTCAGGTTGAATAAACTATTTCATGTTTTGCGACTTTTGGATTGTGTGCTGCTAACACATTTACATTTTTACAAACAAAAGGCATAGAAAGTTTACAAATAAAATGTTATAACCTAGCTTTTATAAGATTGATTATTTATGGGCCTTTATTTAATCCATTGAATATTTTTATGAATTATAACTTATATTGGTAACATTGTTCATGTTTAATTTTCAAAAAATTTCGGTGTTTTAGGTTGTGGTTGAGAAGTCTATCCCGGAGGATTTACCACATGGGTGGTTAAAAGAATTGAAGATTTCGAAGAATGGCAAGGGCATTAGGAAAGATCCGGTATGAAAAAACTTCAGCCAAAAGGATCTCCTTTTACATATCATAATAAAGATAGATTTGTTTGTGTCTTCTATTTAGAGAAGTGGGCTGCAAATAAAACTGTTGTTTGGTTTATTGAGTAAAATTCTACATTTACAGTTTTTCAAAAGTTGATGCTTATATAAATTATAATTGGGTTACACTTCCGACAGTTTTATATTGATCCAGTGAGTGGATATGTATTCCGCTCTAAGAAGGATGTACTGCGGTATCTTGCATCTGGTGATATACGGTCATGTGCCTTTAAGCCAAGTAGAAGACAAATCCAAGATGAAGACAACATAACTGTAAGATATTTTTGCATGACTACCATCTTACTATTGTTGTTTTGTGGAGTATTCTTATTTTTCATTAGTTCTTACTCCAAGCTCTTAGTAAGTGATTGAAATCTGGGGATTTTTTAATCACACCAGATTTGAGACTCACGGAAAATTCTAGCATTTTAAGAATTTTCCTAATATTAAGATTTGCATACTTGCATTGTTGTAGCCTTTATAGATTTTGGTTGATTTAGTTATCTAAAATTGTAGAATGCTATATGATGAGTAGTCCAAACTCTGAATGATTAACAAAGAACAATCCTATAGCATCAGGAGAATCATTATTTTTTTTATGCATGCATCTAAGAATTCTAACAGAAGATTTTATATGCTTTCATGTTTTTCAATCTAGTCACCACCTGCTGCCAAACGGCAGAAACTGAAGCAGTCTGCACCCACACAACAGCTTTCTGCAGGTAAGAAACTATTTATGACTAAAGTATATTCAATTTTACTACAAGTTCATCCAACTCTGTGAATGAAGAATATACCATTCACACCTGATGCCCATTCCTCCCTATTTTTAACTTTTTACTGCAGCCACGGAAATACTTGATAAAAGCAGCTTAGAACCTAGTGCTAATAGCCCAAGGAAAAAGCAAAATGCAAATGTTTCGGCTAGAACGAAGGTTGTTTCTGTTCCTAAAGGTGATTCTGTTGCAAATATGCATTCACTAGAAGATGGAGCTGCAAACTCATGTGAACTGAAGAAATCATCTGACCCAGGTAGGTCAGCACTTTTGAAAAATGAATCCTTGAAGGAATCAGCAAAAGCACTTTTTTCAGATGATTTGCAAGAAGAGGACCGTGCTGTGAATGCAGTGGAGAATGGTAATGAGAAAAATCACGGTAACCAAAGCATATCCAAAATCAGGAAGGAGTTCAATGTACCTCAGCGGTCATCACCGAGACTTGCTGGAAGTAAATCTGTACAGTTGGTAAACAATGTGGTCAATGAACAGACACTTCAGGTTCCAAAAAGAAACACGAGGAAAAGTAGAAACACTCTAGATGTTGATATTTCTGTGGACCAAGCAGCTCCTAAAGAACAACCACATGAGCAAGAAACAGATAAAGTAGAAGACAAAAAGCCAGAAATTCAAATCAGCTCAAACAAATCAGGTAAAAAGAAAGAGCACAACCTTCCTCGTCGTGCTTCAAAACGATTAGCTGCCATTGAGCATGAGTCAATGAACTCTAAAGTGGAATTGCAGCAAAGTGAGTGTGGGCCAGCTACAGTGCTTGCTAATCAAGCCCCAATAAATGGAAAGTCAGCAAATAAAAGGAAAAAGTCAGCAGCACCTCATCTGGAGAAAAGGGGAAAAGAAGAGATGGATGATGAGAAAACAGAACCTCAGCTGTCCTTTGCATATCACTATTCGTGGTCCGACCCAAGCTTGGAATATGCAATCAATGCCCTCACTGGTGTGTTACCACCAGCTGATAATATACCCAGTACTGTTGCCGAAACTGATACTCAAAAAGCTTTGTTTGACAATGTTACAGGAAGAAGTGCCACTACAATCCCTGGAACCGATGTTCAAAACACTTCAGTTGGTACGGGAAGGAGCAACACTGCAGCCCCTGAAACTGATATTCAAAAAGCTTCAATTGACAATGGTACGGGAAGGAGCACCACTGAAGTCCCTGAAACCGGTATTCGAAAAGCTTCAGTTGACAGTTGTACGGGAAGGAGCACCACTGCAGTCCCGGATACTGATATACAAAAAGCTCCAATTGACAATGGTACGGGAAGTAGCACCACTGCAGTCCCTGATACTGATATGCAAAAAGCTCCAGTTGATAATGGTACGGGAAGTAGCACCACTGCAGTCCCTGATACTGATATNAGTAGCACCACTGCAGTCCCTGATACTGATATGCAAAAAGCTCCAGTTGATAATGGTACGGGAAGTAGCACCACTGCAGTCCCTGATACTGATATTCAAAATCCTTTGGTTGACAATGGTAGGGCAAGGAGTACCAGTGAAGTCCCTGATACTGATATTCAAAAAGCTTATGTTGACAATGGTAGGGCAAGTAGTACCACTGCAGTCCTTGATACTGATATTCAAAAAGCTTCAGTTAACAATGGTACGGGAAGGAGCCCCGCGGCAGTCCCTGAAACTGATATTCAAAACACTTCAGTAAACATTGGCAGAAGTGCCAGTACAATTCTTGAAACTGATCTTCAAAAAGCTTTGATTGACAGTGTTAAGGGGAGTAGCGCCACTACAATCCCTGAAAACAGTGTTCAGAAAACGATGGTTGAAATGGAATCGGGAAGAAGCACCTCTACCGGACCTGAAACTGATATTCAAAAGTCTTTTATTGACAGTGTTACAGGAAGCAGGGATAGTGAAAACAATTTACATGACACTGTTACAGGAAGCAAGTATAGAAAATCCCAGGTGCGTTCTAATAAACCCAAGAGAACGAAAGAGCTCAAAGTACCTGTGCGGTTATCAAAGCGACTTGCTGGCCTGGAACCTGAGTTACCGCCTGCTGAAAGAGCTCTTGAATATTCCACTAGAAAATCATGTAAAGAAGAGCCAACAGCCACTGCTACTCTAACTAATGGAGTGTCTGATCATCACAACGCTAGGGAAGAAACCAAGCCTACTCTTCTTCAAGCTTCTGACAGTTTGAAAACAGAAGTACTTGGAGAATCATTAAAACGGAGTGAGAACTCATATGATGCCCAAACCGATCACAAGGAACAATTGGAGAAAGTTGAAGTTGAAAATGTTGGTGATGTGAGATCAGAGCCTAAGCTCCCCTTACCGTTTGGGGACTCTTGGTCAGATCCATGCCTAGAATTTGCCATCAAGACTCTCACTGGTGCTTTTCCAGTTGATGCTGGTGGAGAGATAATGCCTGCTTTGCCTCCTGGCTTTGATAATCCCCCATATAGGCAAGTGCATCGAACTGTGGTGACAGACATTAATCAAGATGCTCATGATAACTCGAACCAACCCTCGCTCAATAAGGAGCTTAATATGGTTAGTCAACCTGAGTTGAGGACCGGCTCCATCTCTTATGAAAATGCTTCTAACTTTACAACTAGGGAATCTTATCTTGATCAAGATAACATTCTTAAGAATTTTGATGTGGAACCCAGTCTCACTGGAAACATAACACAACCTGTGCATCATTCTTGGAATATAAACACACTAGCACATGAAGAGCCATTAAAGCAAAATGGACAGGCTGTTGAGGGTGGAATTGTTACAACGGAGCAGCAACTAATTGAAACTGGAGCTGTAAACCATGACAATTCCGAGTTACAGTATTGTGCACCGTTTATGAATTCTTGGTCAGACCCATGCTTAGAATTTGCATTTAAGACTCTTACAGGAGCGATACCAGTAGAGGAAAATTTAACACTCCAAGGATGTTTCCCGGAAACTGCTAACTATCATGAACGGAGGGATGGTGTCTCATTGTTGCCAGATTTCAGATCATCTAGCTTTTCACAAAGCGATTTCTCGTTTTTCCATGATACAGGGGTTAAGTCCATGACAGGGCAGCAATCATCAGTAAGCTCTCCATTCCTACCCTTGGAGAAAACAGGTCTTCAAGGTTTTGCTGGAGTTGATCCTCAAACACACTTTTCTCAGTGCAACAATAATTTTCAAAGGTAAGCTAGTTAGATGTTTGTTGCTACCTCCAAGATAACTACTGTTGGTATGTAGTTATACTTTTGTAGACTGCAAAAATGTTCGTCGTTAAGTATCCTTTTATTTTCCCAGTCACATTTGTAAATACATTGTGAACATAAGGTCTCGGTTAGTGTTTGTTGAGAAGATCTAGGTGAGCAAAGTAAGGAGGTACACAAGTCCAACTGTTCTTGTCACACTATCTAACTACTCTACTCTCTGTGTCAAGTTATTAATTGGTTTAATTCCTACTATTTCTTATTTTCTTTCGCCATCCGAAAATGTTATAAAAGGCATATGCTAACAATTATAAAGAAATGATTGTACCATCTTTCAAATATTTTTTAGGAATTTGGATTTGGAACTATTGTCTGCTTTTTTCCAATCTATTCGGTGTTATAATCAACTAGAAAATGTGGGCGTTTGATACAAAGCAGTTATTAAATAAATGCCCCCATTTTTATACCTAATTTGTTTTAATAAAAAAACTCCTTAAGATTCTCTTAGAAAGATTGATAGAAAAAAAATATTATTAGAAGAATATAATATTTCTCAAATGCACATTGTAACTAAATCTAATCCCTCATTATGCCATCAATCTTTCTTCATGGAGTTTGGTCACCTTATCAAAACATCCACCAGTAAATGTTCTTCATCATAATCTTTAAGTTAACTTAAGGATTTTACACAATATTCTTTTTCACTTATATTCCTATTAGCATCAAATTACTCTTATGTCCTCTTATCTCAATTATAAGGTTGGTTTAAAAAGTTTAAAAGAAAAAAAAATGTGAAAAATTGTAGATTCAACTCTTCTTATTAACAAAATATTAACAGCTAATAATTGTCAATAAAATAAATAAATATATTTTACATAGTTTTATCTCTTATTAATGCTAATGTGTCCTCACACCATAAATAATACTCAAACACTCAGAAGTGCAGTAAATACATTTAGAATATGCAATTGGACTCCTTCCATCCCCCAAAATCTTCCTCCATGCCGCGTTCCCTGCGTTCCTTCATTAACAAACCCAAAGAAAATATTTAGTGAATTTCATATATTTCAAGAGTCACTTAACATCAATCTTATGCACCCATCTCAATCACATTAAAGAATTTTAAAATTAATATACATTTTAAACATGATCTATATGATAAAAATATAATTAAATGATTTCTTCTATATAACTTTCATTTATAAATATTCCTCTAATTCATTCGGACTCAAAGATACGTTCTTTAAGATGATTTTTATAAAAATTACTCAACTTAATTATTCATTTCCTACTAGATAAAATTTATATATAAAAAAAAAACTATAAAAATAAAGAGATACTCAATAAATAAAATGTAGTACTCATCAAAATTTATGATTCACAACAAATTTTAACTATAAATAAAAAATGTTGGTGAATTTATCAGCAGTTTTCACGTACAATTATGTATCTATATATATAAACATGATAAACAAAATAAGAACAAAATAATAATAATAATAATACCTGACGCTTAAAAATGAGGCCAACTCTAATCTCCCCACAATAACGGTCATCCTTCACAACATTGTATGAAGTTGGTGGAATGCTCCCTTCCTTGAACAAGTCCTCCAACGTAATGCTATAATACAATTTAAATTAGTCTACTTAATTAAAACAATAATTAAGTTTTTCTTAAGCATGATTTAATTTCCTATGCTGAGACAGAAATCAGGCAGAAAAGACTCACGTAACTTCTCCCACAAAATCATCCGTAGACATGTTATCACTGTCCATGATCTTTAATCTCAGTTCGTTAACGCCTTCAGAAACCTTGAATATGAAATTTTCATTCCACTTTGGATTACTTCCTTTACCTGCATTCACAAGTTTGATTATAATACCAAATAAAACATTACAAATTTAGTTGAATACAGTTATATTCGTCTGCATTATATAACATCCTTAAGATCAATCATAGTATATGAAACTATAAGGTTTAAACCCTTTTTTAGTCCCTAAGTTAAGTTCTGATGTTCAGTTTAGTCTCCGATTTTAAAAATGTCAACCTTTAGTCCCTATGAAAAATGTATCAAAACAGTCCTATTCGTTAACAAATCACAAGTTTTTCATTAAGTGATTTGTTGTTCATAACACCTTCCGTTAACAAATCACAAAATATTGGATACCTAGGTATGAAAACTTGTGATTTATTGTTCATTAAGTGCTGTCATGAGGACTGATTTGATACATTTTTCATATCATAGGGACTAAAGGTTGACATTTTTAAAAACGGAGAGTAAACTGAACATCAAAACTTAACTTAGAGACCAAAAAATAGTTTAAACCAAACTATAATGATATAATATAGTTAGGATCAATCATCGTATATGAAACTATAATGATATAACATCGTTAGGATAAATCATCGTATAAACGTACAAATAATTAATATGTACCTGATTGAACACTACTTTTTTGTTCTTGGGTGCGACATGTGAGGATGACATAAGGGTCCATGTTAGCTGCTCCATCAGATCGTGCATGTGTGAAAATATGAAAGAAAAAAAAAATTAGAAAAGTTGAGATGAGATTAATGAGAGATTATGAAGGGTGTGTAAATAAGAACTTACAGAGAAAATCTGTGTTCTCAAGGCCTTTGGCATATTCAAGAAAAACTTCAAGGGTTCCCAGAGGCATCTTGAATGAAGGATAATGAAATATTGAAGAATCTGGAAAAGCTTTGAGAGAAAGCTCTTAGAGAAAGGCACGATTGGTTTTTATATTTCATGGTAGTTAATTAGAGGAATGAAACAACACAATCACCGCTTTTCAGATAAATATAAGCCATAACTATTTTTACTCTCTTTTTTTCTAATATTCTTTTCAATACTTTACATTTACTCTCTTATTTTAAAAAAAAAATGAGTAAATCATTGTATTTCTAATAATTAATAGCTTTATTTTCGACACTTGATTAATAATAAATGTAAACTTTTCTTTTTAAATTATATTTAATAGATTATCATATTCATTATATAATCAATTATCATTTTACTATAATTAATTATTGACAAAAAAAATTACAGTAAAATATCTTTAGAAAAATAATGTGATAATAATATATTATTGCTTAATAATCTCTTGCAGTATTTTTAACAAATAAAAAGTATTAATTAAGTGTTTCTTTTTTTTTTCAACATGCCATTGTCAAATTTTTATTTTAGTTATTTTAAAGCATGGGTTAGCAACTAATGCTACTATAAACACTTTTCTTAAAAGTGTTTAATTGGTAGAATATATTAGTATTCTTTGATTTTATTTTCGTTACATTTTTTAATAACTCTAAATAAAAATAAGAATTGTACATTTGAGTTCTCGTTTAATTGATTATAATGAATATTTTTGTTCCAAACTCTAAGATTAGGGGATTATATTATTATTGATATCGATGGATGGATCTCATTTACTATATAATGAAGTTTTTTCTTTCTAAAAAGCTTATACAAATATAAATTATTCTACTCTATAGTAGGATAAATCACTACACTAAATAAAATAGTTTGACCTAAAAATCTAATGAATATTAAAGCTCATTACTATAAAAAAATTATTTTAACTTCATTGATGGTCTAAATTATATAAATTGATAATAAAAAAATATAAAAACTTTTACACAAGAATTTTGAAGTACCATTGAGTTAATGTTAATATCTTTTTAGTAAACTTTAATATAAAATATTAGTTTTTTTTTTTTTAATTCATTAATGCGTCTTTTGAAAGTAGTCAAAATTCTTGAATCCTTTATTTAGATAAGGAATGAGTTGTGATCAAAGCACGAGATACATGAAAACAATAATAATACATCTGATAAATTTTGTATAAATTACTTAATTATACTTTTTCTTAAAAATATTTACATTATCCTTTGTTGTGCATATATAGAAAGAAACCGTGAAGAACATGACGCGGTTGCCTCTCATCAATCAAGTACCGTTGTCTTGTCTCCAGCAGAATCGTGTAGGCCCATGGGCTTTTCAAATTGTCGGTTGGGTATATGCTGCCCATGGGCTCTTTTCATTTCACTAATCACTATACTAAATTTTAGATAGCATCCAACTGGGATGTATCATTATCACAATCGTAGAAGACAAACGTAGTTGCTTATCTAACTTGTTTTAATCCGGTGGGAAAGGCTTGCGTTCACGGAACAACCAGTATGGAAGATAGCCAGAGTGGGTGCAGTTCATAAATGAATGTTTTGGATAACCACATTTTAATCAACTACAGTGATTACAATGAATGTTCATAAAATCCATTTTTATTTTTAATTTTTTTTACTGTTATGAATAAATTAACTTTTTATTAAATTTTATTTTGTTTTATCTTTAAGATTAGTGTTTTTTTTTAATTTTAGTTGTTTTATGTTTGTTTTAATTTTAATCATTTTGTTTAATTATGTAAATAAATTAATAGGAAATAATTTTAGTAGAGAAAAATAAGTTAAAACTTAAGAGAAAACAAGTTTTGAAAAAAAATTATCAATTTGAAGTAAATACTTGTGTTAGGCATTACTAGGATCATGTCGAGTGAAAATATTGTTAAACTACATGGAGCTAAACGTTATATTTCTGGAGTTAAGTATCAATTACTCTTTATGTTGAGCGGTGGAAAAGTGATGGCGAGGGTTTTAGAATTTTCTCTTCACAATTTCATTCTTTACCTAGAGCAATTAGGAGAGGTCTTTGGAGTCTGTTTGAGGAAGTTCTTCCTTCTCCTCCTTGGGCTTCAACCTTCATCATGGTGATTTTGCCCTTTTTATGTGGAAGAGGAATATGAGTCATAAATTCAAGATGAAAATGCAAAGAGGAAGCACGATTTAAGCATGAAGTAGAGACAAATAACATTGGGGAAAGTACGTGCATCTCTCCTTAGTTTCAATTTCTTCCTTATTTTTTCAATTTATAAAACCTAGGTTCTCAATTAGGGAGAGCAAAATCTATTGTTGAGATTAAATTTAATAAACTAATTTTTTGTATATCATGTGATGTTAATACATATGCATTTCCATGTCTATGTTAGTATTTGATTTCTATGTTTAATTTTTGTTTTGGTTTGGTCATCCATAACTTGATATTTGGTTCATCAAGTGTTGGAAAATGTTGCTTGAACTTAAAACTGAAATTAAGTATCTAATGGAACTTGCATCTAGGGATAAAATATGATTCATTAGTAATTTTAAGACTCTTGAACTTAATGCATGATTACTTATTGAAGATTTAAGGAATTTAAACTTCATGAGTTATCATAGGCTCAAAGTGACTAAGAATAAAATTGAAGTATTTTTGTGAGTTGATTTTAATATGAAATTGGAATTGAGATATTTTTGAGTGCATATCAAATAAAGGGATGAAATCTAATATTGACAATGTAAATATGTTAAATTTTTGTTTCATGCCTGTTTGATAAAATACCCAAAAGGGTTTTTTAGTTTTTTGTGAATTTTGTTGTCTAATTGAGTTATGAATTGTGAGAGTTGTCATGTGTTATTTAAGTCTTTCAGATGATAACAATATTTATTACTTATTATATACGACCGTGCATTGGTTCTTTTGCCATGACAGATGTCTTGGATATCACAATGAATTTATGATTACGATTGTTTATCTTAATAGAAAACTTTCAATACAGAGATCGTATAATCCTTGTCTCACAAGATGACTCATTAATTTTACAACATCATAGAGTTAAACTTAAAATTCACTTCTTAACGTAGTACTTGTCAACAAACCATCTATTTTACAAAGACCATATAATACTAGTTGGTTGACTTGATCACAATAATTAATCATTGGTTCTAGTATTTTAGATGAATTTTTGAAAAAATAATAAAAAATACTAATAAAACATGAATACAAATCTAGATATAAGACATTGATGCCAATTTCTTATGTCACAGTTAACTTTCTAATTAAAATTTAGACTTTCAAATACATCTTCAACACAAATTAATCACATTACTTTTAAATTGAACCCATTTCAAACAAAAACTCTTAAATCATAGTTAACTTTTGAATAATAGTTTTTTTAATATTGACAAAATAAAAATTTTAGGTTAAAACAAATATACATGTTTGGATGGTAATGTTTTGTATATAAGTATATACTTTGGATTGTTGATTACATGTTCACAATTTTAAAAAGGAATTGCTTGCATATTAATCAATTGCTCTACTCTGTTAACATTCACTACATTCTGCTCTATTCTTTCTTTCGTGCATTTGTTTCATTCCAAGCATGCACACACATTATAGTCATCTTAAAAAGATATTATTTTCTATTAATAAATTTATTATCTATTTTTCGCAATTACATTTACTTATTTTATATCTTGACCATCCATGTACCTATCTAACTCATTATTATTATGATTTTGTATGTTTAGCAAGCCATAATAGACCCAACAACCATGGATTCAGACATGAGATCCAAATACATATATAACCACTTTAAAATAAGGAAAATATAATATTTGAAGTAATATATGATTCAGATATAATATTTGAAGTAATATACGATTCAGATATAATATTTAAAGTACAAGGTGGACTTCCCCTCTTTGTGATTTGGAGTTCATTCACACGTCAACAATTTGGTCATCCCACCTTGGAGACTTGACCAAACTTGGTGAGGAAATTTGGCGTCCACTGTGAAGTCGAATGGAAACTTCCTCAACCACAAGTGTATGGTGCTTACATGTACTCAAACCCAAGTGTCAAACTTTTCAATATTTGACATGGATCCCCTAGCCATAAACACAATCAAGACCCACATGGAGACGCTCCTAGACAAAAATAGAAAAATCTCCAACAAATGGTTGCTAAAATGTAGGACATGCAACAAAAGTTTGAAAATATATGAAAAATAACCTATAACAATTGTGCACCTAGCATCAAGAAGAACTGCAAGCTTGGAATCAAAGGCCAGACAACCTGGTTATAGAATGTTTGGTCCCACAGTCTAGGACCAAAGGCTGATCCCCACATTCAGTGTGACTGGTTACATCTAGAATAGTAGAATCTCGAAGTGAGGATAATACAAATTTCAGCAAACAAACTTCTCCCCACAAGCAGAAGAAAGGAACTAAAACTCCTCATTCCCATGGGAGGTCTCCCTCACCCAAAATATGAGAGTGAATTTATGAAATTCTCCATACGCTTTGTGATCAAAGAGAGGTCAATCGTGAGTGGCGTGGCTCACACATGAAAATTGAATGTGAATCTCGAGTACAACCTAGAACTGGGAATAGAGGTGCTCATTGCGCCTCAGACAAGAAAGGCAACACCGACTCACAAGGGTGAGATCTAAGGCATGTAATCAACATATCTCTTTTCGTGTTGTCCCATAATTTGAGCTAAATGCAATCATGTGTGGTTTGATTGAAGGTCTTAATCCTTCACTCTGAATATAGAAAAAACATGCATCCCAAAGCGAGTTATCATCAACATTAACGAGTATGACGAAACCTTGGACCCATAAGCACATGTCAAGTCTTATGTCATTATCATCTTCAAAGACACAAGAGTACATTGTTAGCCTTTTCCCACCACACTCAAGAGACAAGCATTGGAATGATACTCAGTCTCAATCTATTGATTCATTTACATGTGTGGTTAGATTGAAGGTCTTAATCCTTCACTCCAAACATAGAAAAAGCATGCATCCCAAAGTGAGTTATCATCAACATTAACAAGTACGACGAAACCTTGGACCCATAAGCACATGTCAAGTCTTATGTCATTAGCATCTTCAAAGACACAAGAGTAAATTATAAGTCTTTTCCTACCACACTCAAGGGATAAGCCTCGGAATGATACATAGTCTCACGTTAGGCACCATGTTTGCAACGTGGTTTTCCGATCATAAGTTGGTGGTAGCCTTGTCGATTTATCTTAAACATGTCATTCAAAGGAATCAAAAGTCCCAATGATAGTTTATGGACCAATTTACGACGGCAATAATGATTTTTGTGACCTGCACTCATCGATCATTATCGCTATCTTGTGTGCACTTCGACTAAGACCTTCCCAAGACTCGTTGATAAATGATCCACCAAAAAACATGGATAAACTCATGATAAGATTGTTCGTCATATCTATATTAAAGAAAACTAAAGCAAGATATCAAGGGTCTCCAAGTCAAAGGGATTTTCCTTGAAAGTTTGAGTCTTCAAAACTTAATGATCTGAAAAATATGACAAGTATAGAGTACTAAATGCTAGTCAATAGGGATTGCAAAAAGGACTAAGTCCAATGGGCTGGGATAACGTTTTCACCCCGTGAATGCGTTCCAACTCATCTTACCCAGCCTACTAGCCCAACAACCCGACATAATGATTTGTCAACATCATCTTCAATTGCTTCAATCAGGTTAATCATTCTTGATCTAAGCCATGTTAC
The DNA here is from genome assembly GCF_000741045.1 of Vigna radiata var. radiata. NCBI lineage: Eukaryota > Viridiplantae > Streptophyta > Magnoliopsida > Fabales > Fabaceae > Vigna > Vigna radiata. Next base: position 54,110,887 of record NC_028357.1, on the reverse strand, counting down.
TTTATTGTCATTTAATTACAATTATTAGACATATAAATTAAACTTTGATTTTTCTTTTTATGTTATGAAATAAAAAAAAATGCAAGCTTCATGCTTATGCTAAAATGAGAAGGACACACATGATATATACTTGAATGAGCCAACATTAGATGTTGATATTACTAAACATATGGATGTTCTTGAATGATGGAAGAGTAATAACCAACCTTTCCATATTTGTCAGTCATGGCTAAAGACTTGGCAAGGGTTCCAATTACTACAACTACATCTAAATATGCTTTCAACATTGGTTCAAATATTTTGAATAAGTATAAAAATTGCTTATTACCAAAAAGTGTTGAAGCAATAATTTGTAATTTCACATGGAAGCACAAGTTTCGTGATTTAGACGATGATGTTAATATTGATGAAGATGGAAATATAGAGAAGAGGAGTTCTTCTAATGCTACATCTATTAACCTTGAAATGGAAAATGATAAAAAAAAAATGATAATGAAGTTAATTGTTAATTTTTTATCGTGTGAAAAAAATGATTTAATATGTGAAATGACTGATATTGTTTTACTTGATTTTTTAGAAAATTCAAATGTAGGAATGTTTGCTTGAAAAAAAAAATATTTTGACATGCAACAATATGAGATAAATAATTTTTAACCCGTTTTAATGTAAAAAATAAAAAGTTTCATATCAATATAAAATTACATTTTCGATGAGAAAAAAAAAAACTATGAATTAACCTGTCAACCCCTCAAATAAATGTCAATCCATTTTAAATAAATAAAAAAAATCAAATCAAATTTAAATGGATGAGATTCACCCCTTTTTCATCTCCTAATAAGAACATATTGCACCATACTGCACCAAGTATGGAACCTGAAACTAATTCGCCTACGTCCTTCTCAAATCCTCATACAATTTAGAGGATGAGATAACAACAAATCTAAAATAATTTGGGAAAGAAAACAAAGCAAATTTATTTTTTATATTAGTTATTTTTTAATAATAAATAAGTGGAATATGAACAGTCAGTACATAGAACCCATACTTGAGTACAGAGAACACAACCACATGTAATGCGTTTTTATTATAATGTTTGTTAGATAAAAAATTGTATAACAGACTAATTAAAAACCAGTGTACCAAAATTAATGAACAATTATTTTTTACCTATAACTAATTATCAATTATGCACCAAATTAATGGTCAAACTTAGAAATATTATTTAAATTTTTATTGTACAAACAATGGCTGTTTTTTTTGTTAAATAATAAATTTATAATAGACTAGTCAATAAACCAATCTATATAATTCTTGACTAAAAGTTATAACGAATTTTGAAAAAATATATACTAATATTTTATTTGTTAATTAATAAACATAAATGCCACAAATAAATTGTTGAATAATAAAGTATGAGATATACAGTAAATAACAACGGCCATGATATCATTACCCGAAAGTGAGAAGATGAGGATGAGACAAGTATATCAAAACTGAATAGATTGAGTGATAATGCCACGCGCATCAAGCATAGTTGCGTGACGAACCAATCCAAACTCGTTGGACCCACGCGCAAAACAAAGCAAAACACCACACAAATAATAGAACACCAATAATAATGATTATTATTAGTTAATAGTTAATTAATTAATCACTTAATTAAAAGGAGAATGGCGCGAAAGTAACAAATCTAAACTGATTAGAATGAAAGTGAAAGGAAGTAAAGTAAACATTCCCAAATCTCATTCCGTTTTCTCTCTCACTCGCTCCATAAATTCTCACCCCACCACTCACTTTTCTCTCTCACTTTCCATTATCTCCTTCTGGCCTTCTTCAAAATGGTCTCACCCTCCCAAAAGATTCTGGTAACCGGTGGTGCCGGTTTCATAGGCACCCACACCGTCGTGCAGCTCCTCAAAGGAGGCTTCACTGTTTCAATAATCGATAATTTTGACAACTCCGTCATGGAGGCGGTCGACCGGGTACGCCAAGTGGTGGGCCCTCATCTTTCTCAGAACCTCGAATTCACCCAGGTTTGCACTCTCTTCCTATTTCACTTCACTCTCTAACTTTTCCATATTGCAAATTCACCTCTTCTTCTCGCAGGGCGATCTCAGGAACAGGGATGACTTGGAAAGACTCTTTGCCAGAACCAAGTATGCTCGATATTGCTTCTTCTCATTTTCCTATTCTGATCTTTTTTTTACGCTTTCTTAGTTTTTCAGTTAATGTGATAATATGCTGAAACAGATTCGATGCCGTGATCCACTTTGCTGGCCTCAAAGCGGTTGCGGAAAGCGTGGCCAAGCCACGTCGTTATTTTGATTTCAATTTGATCGGCACCATCAATCTCTATGAAGTTATGGCCAAGTATAACTGTAAAAAGGTTTTCACTTCACCCTCTCTTTTTTTCTTTTTTCCTGTCACAATTTATTATGAAAATGACATGTTAGATTGAATTTAATTTTTAAGTGAGTGACTATATATATATATATATATATATATATATATTTATTTATTTATATTTATATTTATATTTATATTTATATTTATATTTATACGTGTATGTATGTATAGTATATACGGGTGGTCTGTTGGACAAAATATACACCTTGAAACTTTAAGAAAGAAAAAGTTAGCTAAGTTTCTTCCTAAGGTAGATTCTAAAGTATTATTTATGTGTAAACTAATTTTACTTTTTGTAGAAACTTATTTTTTTTCTTTTTATTTATTTTAGAAGGACTTGGTCCATCATTGTCTTTAACTTTCATGTCATTCATGGAAGGGATTTTTTATGCTTTACGTTATGTTCCAAACAAGGAAACAGTATCAGATTCTTGCCTTTTTCTTTTCTTTTTTTTCTTTTGTGATGGTGTAGAATATTACTTGACATGATCACGTTTCTATGTAGATGGTTTTTTCATCTTCTGCTACCGTTTATGGCCAACCTGAAAAGATACCGTGCGAGGAGGATTTCAAGTTGCAAGCTATGAATCCCTATGGACGGACCAAGGTAACTTTGTTCTGAGTAACCTTTCACTTTTAGTTTCTTTTATTTCCTTTTTTCTTTTTTGGCAGCTTGTGGTCTCTAAGTCATCAATAATGAGTTATTTAATGGAAAAGGGACTGAAAAAGATAAGATGAATTAAACTGTATTTTTGGAATGAGCTGGCATTTTCAAAAACTGATTTTAACTCTGTTTACTCTCGCTTCAATTAATTGAAGCTTTTCCTTGAAGAAATTGCCCGAGATATTCAGAAAGCTGAGCCAGAATGGAAGATCATATTACTGAGATACTTCAATCCAGTTGGGGCTCATGAAAGTGGTCAACTCGGTGAAGATCCCAAGGGCATCCCGAATAATCTCATGCCTTACATTCAGCAAGTAGCTGTTGGAAGGTTGCCTGAACTCAATGTATACGGTCATGATTATCCAACTAGGGATGGCTCAGCGGTTAGTAAAATACACCAACATATTTGTTTTTTTAACATCATATACACCTATAGAACAGGACGTTGAGGAAAACAGTGTGCTAGTCGGACAAAGTAAATAACATTATAAACCTATTTTTTACTCCTGCAAAGTGCTAATCTTCTATTCCTTTATTCAAAATAAGATCCGGGACTATATCCATGTGATGGACTTAGCAGATGGTCATATTGCTGCCTTGAGAAAGCTCTTTACACCGGAGAACATAGGTGAATACGTGACCAAATTTGTGTCTCATTGTATCAGCCTTATGATATTTACCGGTTTTTTTTTTGCTATGCTAAAGTAAAAGGTGATATATTTTTGTTCAGGTTGTACCGCTTACAACCTGGGAACCGGTCGTGGAACATCTGTGCTTGAAATGGTTGCAGCATTTGAAAAGGCTTCTGGCAAGGTAAATTATACTTCTTCCTCATGGAATGAAAGTTGTTGAATGGTGTAGGATTGTTAAAATTTATATCGTGTAAATCAAACTCTTTTCATACCTAAACACAAATGAATGAAATAATTGCTTCTGAAGGCTTCTTTTTTTCCCATTGGATATGAAATCTTCAGAAAATTCCAGTAAAGTTATGTCCAAGAAGACCAGGAGATGCCACGGAGGTTTATGCATCTACACAGAGAGCTGAGACAGAACTTAGTTGGAAGTAAGTACTTTAGTCCTCTGCGTCATGATTAAAATGGTAATCATTCGAGTTTTTGACAACCAGATTTTGATGGCTGGAAAATATGGATTCTCAAAATTCAAATACTACCATACTAAGCTTCTTAAACTCTTATATTTGACAAATAAGATGTTGGGATTTTTCATTTTATCTTTGTTTTTTTGTTAGTTAATATTAATTTTGCTCTTCCATCAGGGCAAAATATGGTGTGGAGGAGATGTGCAGGGATCAGTGGAATTGGGCAAAGAACAATCCCTGGGGTTACACGGGGAAGCCTTGAATCTTGAGAAATATTACTGCACATCAATGAATGTTTTCCTCACAAATAGGCATCACTTTACAGAATACTATGTTGGTTGATTTGTTTAGGCAGTTCAACATATAATCTTATATGTTGGATCCATAAAAATATGGAATTGATTAAACTATTAGTCGAAAATATTGAAAATAAAAAGTACTTTTTAATATGTTTTTTTTCTTTCTAAAAGTGAATTAAATTAATTTAATTTGCATTTATATTATTTTTCTTATTGAGTCACTTTGGGTAATTGTTAAGAAAAATAAATATTTATGATCATCGTTTTTCTATTTTGAAAAAAAAAAAGTAAATTTGTAATAGGCAGGAAACAACCAATACTTATTTATTTGTAATTAATTGATTAAGTGATAAGAAGTAAATTATCATCACATAAGAATGAAAATAGTATGAATATAATATTTGAAATAAAATTAGCATCTGAAAAAAAAAAAAGATAAGTAACTTATATAACCTAGTTGAATTCAATTGGAGTATATCTGTTTTTTATGTTGGAAAATGATATTTTAACATTTTGACACCATTTTGACACTGCACACGTGTCAAAATGTGATTGGACGATTTTAAATTAAAAAAGTTGAGACAGGGGTATATTTAGAAGAAAAAAACTAAAGTTTGTTTTTTTAATTTGAAATCGTCCAACCACATTTTGACACTTGATGGTGTCAAAAAATGGTGTTAAAATATTTTTTTTTTTATGTTATATTTAAATTAAATGGTAGGAAACTATGATTTTTTTTATTTATTGGAATGACTTAAAACTTGATGTGAACTAAACGAGCTACACATTTTTTTTTTTGTTTTTTTTACTAGCGAGGTAATTTCATTTTTAAAATTATCAAAATGGCGTAAATTAAGAAAGCTTGTCTTTTTCCTGGTCCAGAGAGATTGAATGTGAGTTTAAAAATGGTATATGACTTTGGGCTGCTGTAGTTTATCGATAATGACCCAATATAAGGGCCTAACACTCACTAGAAATGTGGACTTGTTACATATTCTAGAGCGAACGCTAAGTCATATTTTTTTTTCTCATTCACAATTAGAATTTGGACTCTAATAATTTTTTGTTTTGTTTTGAAATATATAATTTAAAATATATTGTCTTTATATTTTAAATCATATAGAATATACAATTCAAAATATAAAAATTGGATTTTAAATTATATAAATATAAAATACATTTATATTCTGTATTATATAATTCATAATATACTTTTTATTTTGTATTTCAGAATATATAATTTTAAATAAAAAAAAGTTATATTCTATAGAAAATGCAAAAACTTACGGAGGTGTAAGTTAAAATTATGGAAATGCAGTAATAAATTACCTATTATGAATACTAGAATGAAAGCCACGGGATTTCTTTTTCCATTCCCATATTTCACATATATGATCTTATCATCACCTTATCCGATATGGGACTTTTGAGTAAGGAGGTTATAGAGGAATAATTTGATTTATTGTGAATTGAGTTAAAAATAGTTATAAGGAGAATCCATTATTAATAATTATTTATAAGTATAAAATAAATCCATCTTTGAGTACTTTTTAACTTTATACTTAAAAGATAATAATAGAAATATATAAAATAGAAAATAAAAATAGAAGTGGAAGCACATTTAATTAGATAATAGAAGAGTACGCAAAGTACTCTCATTTCTTATTTAATAATTTTGTTTATTCTGAATATATATATATATATATATATATATATATATATATATATATATATATATATATATATTTTAACAACTTTTTTTTATAACTTTTTTGAGAACGCATACTTCACATACAAGTGTTCTGTCAAAAAATTGTTGATTAAGGGCAAAAGACAACCTTATAGTTAGTTCCAGCGGGGCAAGTGAAAGTGCTGGTCTGATCATCTTTGGGGTAACTATAAGCATCGGGGCACCTATCCTTGAAGAATTTGGACAGAGCAGTAGCAGAACAGCTTCCGGAATTGCAACAGTATTCGTTGGTTTTGAAGACGGTGCATGGGTTGTTGCAACCGCCTTGAGCCTTCAGCTGAGAGGGACACTGTCCATTAATGTCAGCAGTGCATGATATGCCACGTGAGCATCCGTTCGACGTTGGACTGAACTCCATAGGAACGTTAAAACCGTCGACCAGGGAGATGTCGAAGAAGTCCAAATTGTTGAACTGGTTCAGCGCGAATTCCGCTAGGGTGTTGGGAGGAGCACCGTATGCTGTGCATTGCAGGACTCCACCACAGTCTCCGGTCTGACATCCACCCCGACCCGAACCGTCGAAGTTGCAACCGGTTCGGGCCCAAATGCGTGCTGCTGTGGTTCCTGCGGGCACGTCAACCGACCAGGTATCGCCGGAGTTTAATTGTCTGCCACCGCCAACAGGCACAGACGCCGCCCACACAGTGTTGCCGCATCGGTTTGTGATATCAAACCTTGCAGCATATGCAGCAGTGGTGAAGGTGAAAAATAGAGCGACGAGGAAGAAGAATCCCCTTGGTAGACTCATTTTTAGAAAAGAATGTTTATTTTTGTGTGTAGAAATGGGAGTGCAGCAAGCCTTTTTTATAGAACACTCCATCCAACCATTATTAATGTTACCAAACAGATATTTTTACAACTATTTTTTCATTTTTTCTATATTTATTATATATCTTTTTCTCTCTGTTTTTCTTTTCATATAACCTATAAATCTATTGTTTTTATTATTCAAATGTGTATATATATATATATATATATATATATATTATGTTGATATATTGGTACTCTCTTCTTTTTGTAGTATATTATGTTGATATGTTGATGTTGATAAACCCTTTCTTAGTGTACATCTATTCCTTTTTGTGATTAATATTATTTAAATATTTATTCTTTACACTTTTTTCTTATTTTTCTTATTGTGATATAATACCTTTTTCAATTAGTCCTTTCTTAGTACAGGATTAGATCGTAAATTCTATAATATATAATTATAATATTAAAGAGTACTTACTTAACATCATTTATTTCTTAGATGTATAACTAAAAAGTTCTTATTAATTTAAATATTAGAGTTTAATGAAGAGAAATAGAACTGCTGTGGGAAAGCACTTGCATTTTAATAAAGAAAAAATTATCTTTAACAAAACTCTTTTTTAATTTGTGATCGGTTCATTTCAAATATTTTTTTAAAATAAATTTAAATATACTAATAAAATTGTGACATGTATTCTGTTATTAAAAAGTTGTTAAAAAAGAATTGTTAAAATATTATTATTTTTTAATAAATGTTCATTTTTCTTTTTGCTCTTCTTTTTCTCATGACTCATCCTTCGTAACTCTTTCCTCCATCATCGTCAAATCAATACGTTATATATATATATATATATATATATATATATATATATATATATATATATATATATATATATCAAGACTACCTAAAAGAATTGGATGGGTATATTTATTATTAGCACTCAAGAGAAAAAAAATTAATTTAAGCGAAAATGTCAAAACCATATACATATTTTATACTCTTTTTTCACTATGATTTCCATAATTTGATTTGGGTATTTATTATTCTTAAAAAGAGTTTTGAACTTCGAAAAACATCTCTCACAATATCTTGTGAGCTACAAGTCAATGCTTGAATTTTTCGTTATTAACAAACTCAATTCATTACAATATTTAATGAAAATGTCTAAGAGTTTTCGTAAGAAATTGGTACCATATAGATGCTGAAAATGTCTAAACCAACACTTAAATTTAGCTGGGCGTGAATTTATTCTCATAACATTTCCAGAAAGAAATGTCATTTTCTTATGTAAAAAATGAATTCGAAATAGTATATAGTATAAAATATGAAGGGTAATTCCTTTTCTTCTTATTTTTCTAAAATTGTTTATACATGTGTGTGATATTAATTTTAAAATAATTTTATATTCTTCTAAAATAAGTTATTATTTTAAAATATTTATTTTATTATTAAACTCTAAATTCTAAACCCTAAACTCTAGATCTTAAATTCTAAATCCTAAATCTAACAAAAAAAAAAAATGCTCAGTGATATCTTAAAAAATTAAAATGCCCCATAAATCCACGTGCTTAGACGACGAAGACCTTGACTTTACTCTTTCCACAAAAAATTGTAATAAATTAAAAGTTATATATTTTCTGAAATTGATATTATTTTTTTTAGTGCCATCAAAATCGAGGTGTAATAATAGCCATAATACGAGGGATGATTCCTTTTGTTCTTATTTTTTAAAAATTGTTTGTATATGTGTGATATTAATTTTAAAATAATTTTATATTTTTCTAAAATAAATTATTATTTTAAAGTGTTTATTTTACCGGAGAAAAACCATGACCAGGTACTTTGAAAATTTGGAGTGCCCCGTAAATCATGCGTAGAAGAAGACCTTTTCTTTGTTTTTGTTTTCCACAACAAGTGTGATAAATTTAGTTATATATTTTCTGAAACTGACATTATATAATTTTTATAATATAAAAAATATTATTTAGTGCCATAGAGACAGAAAACTTTATCAGAAGCCTTTCCGTATTTCAATTTGTAATTACAACTTGAAGCACTGGCTTTGTCTTTGACACTAACAACAAATGTGTTTTAAACAAGACTTTAACAATGAAGACTATGCCAGTCTTGGTATTAAATCCTAATTTTTAACTAAAATAACTTAAATATTAATTTTATCTTTATTTTTATTAAAAAAGTTAAATGTGGATCTAGTTTTATTTTATTTTTTAATTAAATTTTACTTTTCATTAATTTTATTTTTTACTTTTTAAATAATTAACAAAATATAAATAATATTATAGATCACATGTCATTTGTTGCTGTTTTTTAATTGTTTATTAGGTTTTTATAATTAAAAAAAAAAAGATATGTCATGTGTGTGGTAAGATAATATTATGCATCAATATCGCATATTTCATTTATTCTTTATATTTTTTATTTTAATTTAATTTAGTTATAATTTTTTTAAATGTTAATATTATCTAAGTGTAAAGTTAATATCATGTCATGTATGTGGTAGTAGTAATTTTACGTGTCAATATCACATATTTCATTCATTCTATATATTTTTTATTTTAATTTTGTTTCAATATTTTTTAAATAGAATAATTTTATCTTTTTATAAATTTTACCAAATTTATTTTTTATATAAATATTATATTCATAATTTTATTAAAATTTATATTTTTTAAATTATTTTTAAACCAACTTTACCTATTAGAATATAAGTATTTTTAAACAAACTTTTAAATCATATTATTAGAATATAAATATTAAATTTATGTTTGATTTTAGTAATAGTAAAAGAAATAAGGTTAGAATTGGTTTAAAACTATAGTTAGTTTAAAATAGAGATTAGATGTTAAAGATATAGGGTTTGATTTTTTATACCTATAAATAATAGGGTAAAATATAAAAATAGTGAAGACTTTTTTTATAATTTTAAGTTAAATATAATCTATTTAATAATTAATTAGAATTGGTTTAAAAGTAATTTAACTTTTTTAATAAAAATATTAATATAATATTTATATAAAAATTTAATTTAATTTAAATATAGAGAGAAATAAAATTGTTTTACTTTAAGTAATATTTGAATTAAATTTAATAAATACATTAATAGAATCAAATACAAGATATTGTACGTAACACTTCTACAGTCACATAACAATATACTGATTTGATATGTAAACATTTTTTTTTAATTGAGAAAAAATGAATAAAAATAAATAAATAACAAAAATATTACAAAGACACTTATATATCATCTACATTAAGTTAATTATTTAAACATAGCAAAAATTACTAAACTAAATAAAATTAACGAAAATTAAAATTTAATTTATATAAAAATAGAACTGCATGAAAAAAACTTTATTAGAATAAGAACAAATTAGTATTTAATAAAAAAGTTATGTTTATTTTTGTTTTGTGTTGTAACAAGTATGTAAATTTTGTTTAATTTTCATTTTTAAGTATTAGGTATTTTTTTAAGGGTTAAATATGTTTTTAGTCCCTATGCTTTGGGGCGATTTTGGTTTTAGTCCTTCTTTCAAACTATAGTACAGTTTAGTCCTTCAACTTTAGAAAATTCTGGTTTTAGTTTTTTTTACCAAATTTTTTAAACTTTGTTTGTTGTTTCAAGCACGTTACATTATAGCATTTGGATTGTTTACACTGTTTGACACATTTTTGCTTCAATGTTAATTGAGAAACGCGTTTGAAACAACAAATAAAGTTAAAAAATTTTGATAAAAAAGACTAAAACCAGAGTTTTCTAAAGTTGAAGGACTAAATTGTACTATAGTTTGAAAGAGAGACTAAAACCAAAATCGTTCCAAAATATAAGGACTAAAAACATATTTAACTTTTTTTTGATGAAATTAAAAGATACATACTTTATAAGCATGACATTAGCATGTGTATAATATCACAAAATAAACATTTTTTGTTTTGAATGTTAAATATTGTTAAAAAAAATTATAAATATCCAAATAATAAATCAGAATACCAAATAATAATCAAATATTTTCTATTTATTTAAAAAAATTTAAACGTGTTTATTAAATTAAAGTGCAGATTGTATTTCTTGAAATTCAATTCATGAAACTACACTATACAAAACGTACAATGAAAGTTGTGATAACAGGAAAAAAATAAAAGTAGAGATCTTAGTAAATTTGGTAAATATCAAACAGTTAAACTCTTGAAAAATAACATTTAATCATTCATTTAAGTCTTTATTTTTGTGTGAAATCTCAATTTTATCCCTTTCTTTCAAAAAATCTCAATTGGGTCCCAAATTTATGAAAATTGTCAGTGGAAGAGTCGTAGTCGAAGAAATCGCCAAAGTCATTGATGTTAAAAATGTTATGTGGCAGACAGTGCACAATAAAGCTGGAAGAAGACCTAGAAGTGTCGCTAGCCATTTAATACTATCCATTTTTAAGGACTAAAGTTACATGTTTCGATACTAAGAAGATAATGTTCTGAACAGAAACTAAAATCAAAAATCATTTATATTTAAGGAATTAAAAACATATTTAACCTTAATTTTAATAAAAAAAAATCTGTGAATTTACGGGATAAAAAAAAAGACAACTCTATTAGTCAAGGCCAAATCCAATACATGCGATTGGATGGATTAGTGTTGTAATGGCATTTTTTAACAATTTATTGTTAAATAAACTAAGTAATTTTTAACAAATAATAGCATATATATATATATATATATATATATATATATAAAATTCTTACATGATGTTATTAGTTTTCCTTGACATGATTATTTTATGACAATAAAAAGACATGTTATGGTCAATAATAGAAGGAAATTATTGGTCAAATGCAAACATTTTCTCAAATAATAACAATTAAACATGAGTAGGTTAACTTCATTACAAATTGAATTGATATTGTACTACATTCTTCAATTATATGAAACATACCTTTTTTTAAAATTATTTAATTTAGGAATAGATGTTCATACATAAACTAAGTAAACGTGTTATATAATATGATAAGATCAACCACTTTCTAATATTAAGAATTAAATGGTATCAATATAATTCATAAAAGTTTATATGAATGAGACCTGGCAACTGCTTCTTAAGGATGTCCTTTACATATAATAATAATAATAATAATAATAATATATCAGTGATCGTTAAATTTTCTTGGATTTAAAAATGAAATTTGTTAATTTTTTTATTATGACATTTCTTCGTAAAAATAAGATATAAGTCCATATTAAATACCTCATAACTATCTGACTTTTTTTCTAATTCAATTTTAAAAAAATATAACTAAATTGATAAACATATGAAAGTCATATTTTATTCTCCTCTTAAAAATGTGCCTCATGTTAGATTTTTAAAGAGTTTTATATTTATAATAATATTTGTCCATTAATCTTGGTCTCCATTTTCAGTTTCTCAGCTTATTCATTAGATCTCATCTTACACTCACTCGGCCACCCTTACTCGCGCCACCCCCCACGGCAGCTCCGGCAACCACCTCTGGTTCCATCGCTTTCTCTCTCGTTTTCTCAGGTCCCCTCTCTTTCCACTCTCTTTCTCTCTCGATCTATTCAATTTCAACTTGGATCTTCTGATTCGGTAACCATTTTGCGATTCTTCCTATTCAATGGACACCTCTCTATTCTTTTGGGACAATTTCCTCACCTCACCTCCGTTACTTGATTTCCCTCATTTGTTTCGCCAGATGCGGTTTATTTTCAGCGATAAACCATTTCCCCCCAATTTTCTTTTTTTTACAGGGTTTGATGTTATTAATTTTGCGAATTGCTTGCTATTCTATGATCGTTTACAGATCATGATTTGCACGGAATTGTGTTGTGCTTTCTTCAATGCTAAATCCGATTAATATTTGTGTAAAATTTAAAACCTTTGGCTGATTTTCCCTTTTCATCTTGGGACTAGGGTTTTGCTTGAGTATTATGTTTTTTGTTGATGGATTTATTATAATGTGTAGTGAATTGTTTTTTGAAAATTTATTAGTTGCTTGCTTGGAAATGTTATATGTATGTGTATTTGGTGTTGAATCTTATGCTTATGCTTTTATTTTTCCTTCATTGCATTTTATTTGAGATTTCATTTACCTTTTCTACATTGGAAGTGACTAGTTAATAGAGGGTTTAGTTTTGTTTAGCTATTAGTTTCAATTGCAAATTGTTGTTTGAAACTAAATGATTGCATTGTGTGTGTGTGCCATGATAGCAGAAATATGCCTTCTCAGAAGGTTGAAACCGGTCACCAAGACACGGTACATGATGTTGCGATGGATTACTATGGTAAGAGGCTGGCAACAGCTTCATCAGATCACACAATTAAGATAATTGGAGTGAGCAACACGGCCTCTCAGCATCTAGCTACGTTGACTGGTCACCAAGGACCTGTTTGGCAAGTAGTGTGGGCTCACCCTAAGTTTGGTTCTCTACTTGCATCTTGTTCCTATGATGGCCGTGTCATTGTATGGAAGGAGGGTAACCAAAATGAATGGACTCAAGCTCATGTGTTTGATGAGCACAAATCATCTGTGAATTCTATTGCTTGGGCGCCCCACGAGTTGGGTCTCTGCTTGGCTTGTGGCTCATCCGATGGGAATATATCTGTTTTCACTGCAAGAGCAGACGGTGGCTGGGACACTGCAGTGATTGATCAAGCTCACCCAGTTGGTGTCACCTCTGTGTCATGGGCACCATCAACGGCACCTGGTGCCCTTGTTGGTGCAGGGTTGCTTGATCCTGTGCAAAAGCTGTGCTCTGGTGGCTGTGATAATACTGTGAAAGTCTGGAAGCTCAACAATGGACTGTGGAAGATGGACTGCTTCCCCGCTCTTCATATGCACACAGATTGGGTTAGAGATGTTGCTTGGGCACCCAATTTAGGGCTACCTAAATCTACTATTGCCAGTGCATCGCAGGATGGTAAAGTGGTTATATGGACCGTGGCCAAAGAGGGTGATCAGTGGGAGGGCAAGGTTTTGAATGATTTCAAGACACCTGTTTGGAGGGTGTCATGGTCACTGACGGGAAACATACTTGCCGTGGCTGATGGGAACAACAATGTGACATTGTGGAAGGAAGCAGTAGACGGGGAATGGCAACAGGTGACGACAGTGGAGCCTTAGAATGTGATTTGCAGGCCTTGTTTATTACTTTGAAAATGGTTAGAATTTTGTTTTGAAGTATAGTTGAAATCTTGTTTCCCTGCATTTTATACAGTTGATTAATTGTGCTTCGTAATGCGCTTGTTCATTGATGTTTGTGATACATTGCATATTCTGTGAGTGGAAGAATTAAGTTCATTAGTTCGAGTTATTTTGAGATCAGAAGAATATTTTTCAACTATATAATGTGACAATAGCTTCTGTTCTGGGAGTTGCATAAACTGTTACATTTTATTTTGGCTGCTGCTCATGATCAATCCATCCCTATTTGTTCGTAATATCCTTGAGAATTTTGTTTTTAACCAGGCCTGTGATACAGAACTTCCCGTGATAACATCGTGTGGTCTATGTAATTGACCTCATTTGCTGGGGTAAAACTATTTTTATTTTTGTAGTGCATATCTAGGTAGGTAGAGGAAAGTGGTTAATAACTTTGAACGCATTATGAGCTTTCCAACTGTCTTGTGCTTCCACAGAATTGAGACTGACTTATAGTGTAAGAATGATTTAATTTTAGTAACAGACATAATCAGCAGTGATATAATTAAATTTGCTTTCACATTTATCAGAAGCAATAAAATTGTTATCTGTTGCTTGCTCAAGGTTTTATATGATTGTTTAGCCAAGATTGTTTGCATTTCTCTATGTAGAAGAAAACTTCCGTTTCCTGTTTTGTTTAGTTAGATGGTGCAGCATTCACACCGTTCATTTAGATCTTCTCCTTATAATTTTAGGGAAATACTGTCTCCTAAAAAACGAGTGACGAATTTACTGCTGCAGTTTCATAGAAAAGCAAATGTTGTGCATTTTTAACACCATGTATTGTACAGTAAGAATATATGGTGGTAATTACGAGTTCCTGTTTTTTTCCCGAATTTTTAGTGATAGAAGACAATTATGGTTTACATGCATACGTGCAAAGCAAGACCAAAACAAGAACCAGCAGATAAGGACTCAGAAAAACACGACAAATATACAAGTATAAAGCTCTTGAAAAATATACTGTTAGACAAATTTTTAACAAAAAATTATTTTTTTTAAAGTTATTTTTTAACAAAAAATCCTATGTAACTATATAATGAAGATCTTAATTGGAAAGGGTTAGCATAATTTTCTGTTAATTTTGACACAGAAAGTCAAAATTGTTGTTAATTTTGGATAATATAAATGTTACTTATATGCTCGTAAATTAAAATAAATAACAATTCCCTGTATAAAATTGAAATAACAATTAGGGTATATTAATAAAACTATAATTCCAACAAAGTATTTATTATGTTTTCTAAGTACTCTCTTCTTAGTCTAAATCAATATCGTAGCATTACTAAATCGATACTAAAATAACATGTAAGTAACAATGTTTCGTTATAGTAATAATTGATTCAACCCGATTCCTAGCTTAAAGATTTTTTTTAAGATATATAAACCTCTTTATATAGACTAACATCTAATTCAAGATAAAAAAATTATTCACTCACAACATATTCTAAAAAAGAAAAAAAACCCAATGCAACTTTAAGCAGTTTTTCTCATATGTAATTACATTGGGTATAAATGATAGTTAAACACCATATATATTATAAAAAAAACATAAATCCATTGTTTATATGTTTTGAGTTAAAATTACTGAAATTATATATATATATATATATATATATATATATATATATATAAATTTTCTTTAATAAATCTTTTCAAAGATTCTAAAAATTCTATAACTTTTTCTTCACTTTTTCTTCAAATAGGTATAATTCACGTAATTGTAAAAATTTTAAAAATAAATAATTAAAAAAAAATATAAGTATAGGGAAAAAAATAAGAATAAGACTAGAAGATTAATTAGTTTATCACTTTTAATATTATTATCCAAGTGATATGAAAATTAGTAAAATCATGTAAAAATATTTAATATTGGATGTGAGATTTTGGGTTTCGGTTAAAAGTTGTGTCATTCTTTAAGTGAATTAAATTGAAGTAGCATATATATAATTTTGTCACTTTTAATATTATTTCCAAGTGATACGAAAATAAATTAAATTATGCAAAAAATTTAATATGGATATGATATTGAGATTAAATATTCAACCCATGATGAATTGGGATTTGGAAAAGCACATTTCAAATAAATTTTAGGGACCAGAAGCATGCATATTGAATCTAAAACAGATTATACTAACATTTTGTATCAACTTTAATATTACTAAGAAAAATGTTAAGCATACACCAATACGTGGCATACACTAAACCTACACCTTCCAGCATACAATAAACATTTACCAAATTGTAAATTGCAAAGCGAAATAATTGTTTGTTATGAACTCAAGTCCAATTTCTGATTTATTAACATGTGATAAAGGAAACAGTAAATTATCGGACAGATGATGAGATATGGAAATCTGTATATCACAAATTTACAGTGTTCCGACTTTAGATCGGTCAATAACTATATCTAAAGTATTGTTCTTTTTTGAAAACTATATTTCTGCCACAGTTTTATCCTTACAGACGTGTCATAGAGTTGATTGATGAAGGTGTTTCTAAGTTGTACTTCACTTCAGCTTCCAAGACTTCATCGTGGTTTTGTTCTTAAAAAACATCTTGAAACATTCAAAGAAGATGTGTCTAAATTGTCTCTGACTTCAACTCTTAAGCTATGTAAGACTGCTGGACATACCAAAATACAAGTGTAGGAGATGATGAAGTGAAATAAAATGCTTTTCCTCTCTTTCTCGTATAACATTTGAATACGAATACAAAATGCCAGAACTTATAGAGATTGGAGATTGGCAAGTGCTAAAAGTATGCCCCCTCCAAAGTTCCAACTCACTTCATTTGTGGCCTCTACCCCCGACAAAAGCTGCTTCTTCCTATTATTGACTTCTCCTCACAAACGCCATTAGGCCCAACGCAGCAACAATTGCAGCTCCAGCAGCAAAGGTGCTGTATGCTGTTGCCCATGATTCTGAATTACCATATTTCAAACTCACTGAACTTGAATCGTTTCCATAACCCCGTGTTCCTGAGTAGTCTAAATGCAATCTCAATCCCTACAAAATTCATAAACTCATGAGTTACAAATGAAACAAATTTAAAGCAAAGTGACCGTTTTATTGATCCTGACATCTGTCTTTCCCGTCCACAGAATCTGAGACTAATTTCCTTAGTGTTGTTAGACTAAGAAAGGTCTGACAAGTTATCATGTGATGGAATACGAGATCCGAGAATGCAAATTTTCATACCAACTATGAAAATTAAAGTTAAATTCTTTTAACCTTTTTTGATCTCAATTACATCAAATTTCAAAAAGAGCGGTAGATGTACTGTGTGAGGCATGCATTTTATATTCTATCCACATTTTAAAGTTCTTTTATTTTGTAAGACAATTGATTATTGATCCATACAGCCATAAACATTTTCGATGATGTTATTCCATTTTAACATTTGTGAACTCATATAAGATAAGGAAAAGGACTAATTAACCTATCTTGCTCTAAATTCAAATTTTCTTCAATATATCATTAGCCCTTTCCTCTCTCCAAATTCCATTCAACCATACCTTCAAACCAACCGCCTTTGCGTGGTCTACAGCTGCGGCAAGATCACTGTCCGAAGCCAGTACAACTTTATCATTTTCTTCATCTTCGTACTACAAACAAATCGACGAGCTTGCATTAAGAAAAGAAGAAAAGACAGACCGAAGAATATAAATATAACATTTTGAAACTTACCAAAATTTGGGGCAGGTTCGTGGGGTCAATTTCATCACCGACTCTATGAATGATGCAAGTTATTACCTCTGTCAAGCTCCGAGTATCTGAACATGCACGAAGCACACAAACCACTGAACTGATATCTTTTTACGTAATGCATAATTAACGTGAGTTGAAACAGAGTTTCTTCAGGCAATACACAAGTTTCTTGTGGTTACAGATTACACATCTTACCTTCTACCTTTCTCCGCTTTAAGAAAATTATAATAAAAGGAAAGAAGACGCGTTTCACCAAAATGCATTATTATTTATTTCGTCAAAAAAAAAAAATTCAAGTATACGTCTTTGCATATCAGTACCACAGTCCTAAGACATCAATGTTGAACTACAGAAGTTTCACACGTCTCACCACCATTTATTTCTCCTCTTTCTATATTTTACTCATCAATATTAGTAAGGCAGGATCCCCTCTCTAAATTACATGGGCTGTACACTATGCAGAGCTAAACCTTACTCAAAACTAAAACTAAAAATGCAGATTTAGGCATCAATTGACTGAAGACATGTAAACCAGTCTCATTCAACTGAGACTACTAAAAATTATGATATTTTGCCAATCAATCCATTATATGTCACCATTATACTACCAATTTAAATTTTAAATAACTTTTTTTTTTATCAAATTGCTTGCGGACTAAATCAAGTACAATATTCTATTATCAAGTGAAATTATGATATGGTTGTTAACGAAAATTTGCTAGTCTAAAGATGGAAACATGGAATAGTTGACATACCGCATGTGAATCTATGCAATCTACCCTTCCTGTCTTGTAATTTGAAGGAAAATGCATTCGGCATGCTTGACCCAAGATACGAAAGGTTTCTCCCTAATTCTCCTCCCTCAGGAATCATTTTCAAGGAAGTTTCGCTGCCATGTCAATAATAACATGTAATTAAATTAAAATTTTGAAAATAACTTTTCCTGGCAACAGGGATGCATATTTGAAAAAATTGAAAAATATATTAACCTTTGGGAATCGTCGTCCTCCCCATTTGGAACTAAGGCCATGGCCGAATCCCAAAATTTTTGTATCATGGAGTTGGCTGCTTCATTATTAAAACCAGCACTGTTTCCGACCTAATCAGTGGATAAAATGTTACCATCATTATAAATGTTTAGCGGAAAAAAATCACGGAAGCTAAAAAAATTGAATTTCGGTATCCTATATTCAACATTAACATCAGCAGTGCTCCAAATCCGGGAAGTGAAAAAAACAACTTTAGAATAATATCCAGTTGGAGAAAACAGTTGAACATTTTCTTTGTCCTGGGAGCGACATATTGAAAGTAGAAGATAGGTGGAAAGGTGGTTGGAGAGGTAGGCCATCAGTTTGAGTACTCTACTAATAAAAACTAAACTAATAATTAATATTTGCAGATTAAAATAGTGTTGCAACAAGAGGTAGGAAAAATTAAACCCTGATACTTCCATTCATGGGACTAAAGCTACCATTGATAGCAAATTGCCAAATTGTAAGGGTAAAAGAAATCTTCGATGCATCGATAGGATAAATCAACACAGAAAGAATGACAGTAAGTGTAAAAACATGTATGCAATTTTATATAAGGATTACTTCTCCATAATGCTTGACTCTTGGTGATTCGAAATATTCAATTTCATGACATGCGAAAGAGAGAGAAAGTTAACGCATATCTCAACATCAGTAAACTATGTATACGACGCTAATCAACCTGACTAAGGCACACGTTTTTGCGTTAACGAGTCTGCTCACGTTGATTATGGTAAGGATGGTATAAAATTTTACAATTCTTTTCATCATATTTTATTTTTTAGCCCAACTCTGTTCACTATGTTGTATGCTACGCCTACGTCTTAGAGCATGTGGAGGTTGAAGCCGAGAAAATGAAAGGAACGAAGTGCTCTATGATTTTTTTTGGCTTTCTATTCGAGGATAATATTTTCATTAAATTTACTAGCATGATATGCCACCTCCTTTTCTGTTCTTAGTAGCCAGTTCCATGCTTTATGAACATTCATAAAAAGAAAAATAGTTAACAACGGTTAACCTTTCGATAATAATGAATTATCAAGATTTCATATTCTTATATATCCAAGACAAGAGGCTTAAGCAAATGGGTAAAGAGAAAAGCGGGTGGCAATTTTCTCCCAAGTTTAAAACCAAAATGCTGACTTTAGACCCACTCATCAATAAATTGCATACATATTCAGATATCAATTCATATATGAAACCTGCATTTAGTTTTTAAGGTGAAGAAAAGTAACTAGTTTTGCTGAGAATAATTTGCTATAACTTACAAATAAACAGTCAATTACCCCATTTCAACAAGGATTCAATAGAGGTTTAATGCAATCATCAGCAGTAGGTTTACACAGTTATAGAAAGCATACCTGACTAGCTGTCGCTACAGCCGCGTGAGTTATATGAATTACATCAACCGTAGCAACAACAGTACCATCTGTTTTCAACCATCCAAATCAGAAAATTATTGATGTAGGAACCAGTTACCCATCTCATATACAATTTATATTACCTCTATCAATAACGGGAAGATGCAAAAATTTCCCATCATGCATAGTGTGAAGTGCATCGACTATTGGTGTATCAATTATTGCACATTCTGGACTTGGAGTCATGACCTGTACGTTGATTGACTGTAGGTCAGAAAAAAAAGGGACAAGAAACGATAACGGGACGAAAGCTCTGAAAAACTTCTTCTAAAACATGCAGGAAAATGTGGTCCTGAACATCACTAGTTCTAGTTGTAGTGGTACCTTCTCAACAAGAGTAAAGGCTGGAGGAAGACTTTGTGCTATCACCCGCATCAAGATATCCTTTGAACTGAAATTTGTGTAGGGAAAGTAGTAAATTAAAAAAAAAATACTGATGATACCTGTTTACCAAAAAAATTAACTTTCGAATGTAGGAGGTAAAAGTAACTTTTCAGAAAAATAGGAGGGGTGGCAATGTCAATAGCAACACACTTACGTAAGGATACCACAAGGTTTGTCATTAACGGTCACAACTGCACAACTTGCACGAAGTTCAAGCATCTTCTTTGTTGCCGCCAAAACCGAGTCTGTTGGTGAAACTGTAACAACCCTGGAAAGTGCCAGTTTCTGCTCAATTATCTTGGTATAATAATTACAGCATGCAAGCAAATTAAATCCCAGAAACTTTTTGTCAGCTAAAACAAATGAAATTATTACCTACTTTGAATTCTCAGGAATGATAGTAGACAAAGAAGGCTTGAATATCTGCTCGCGAAGTGTCTCAAAAAACGTCGAATTGGTGCCTGCACAAAGGCCAAATTAGCTTGAAACAAAATCAGGCCTAAAGAAACTGGCAACCTAACTATAGTGTCGAATGATGATTAACTAAAAAAAAAGTAGCCATGAAAAAAAGAAAATACTGTACAAACCAGACGTAGGTGTTCCCCAGTGTTTTTCGATACCTTCAACAGCAGCCGCAATTGCCCTTCCTTTCTCTGCTGCCCTTTCCATACGGGCAATGGCATCATACAAACACTTCGCTATGTCAAGTATGGCAACAACTTCTCCGTTCTCCACCACAGGTAAATGTCTGAACCTCCCTGAAAAAATAAATCATCCTTGTATTTATTCAAAAAGCACCATTAACTTGAAAACGGTGTGTGCTGCCTCTCTCCGTATTCTACCAACCTTGCACCATTTTTTGGAGGGCTTCCACAGCAAGAGTGTCGGAAAGGACAAATACTGGATTCCTTGTCATAACCTTGGAAACGGTTGTTTCTTCGAGATTAACCTCACGAGCAATGACTCTTGTTGTTACATCCTTTAACCACAAAATTATAATGTAAAACAAAAGTCCCAGTATTTATTTTTCTTTTTAGTGGGTGTCACAAAAAGAAGTCCAAGATTTACCTTGTCTGTGAGGATTCCACAGAGCAAAGCATTAGAATCTGTTAGTAGTAGAGCATCTACTTTGCGAGCAGCCATCCTACGGCAAGCTTCATAGACGGTGGTTGTTTCAGGAACAGTCAATGCCTTTGAAAGCCGCAATGATTTCACAGTTCGCTCTCCCCTGCTCCAATTCCAAGTACAAAACAATGGCATCATCATCATCATCACATGATTTAAATGATAAAACCATAATAATCATTATCTGACTCATCTTTTCTTACATTTCCCAGAACGAAGACATCACATTCGTTTAAAATTATAAATCAATCTAATTTGAGAGCCTTGAACTGATGCTCTGTGAATGCTTAATTAATAAACCCCTCTATGATGCATCAATTAGCTAAACGTGAGAATACGTGTTTCCATAAAGTGAAAGTGACAATTCACAGGAACACCAATGGGAATTCTATTTATTATAATTTTTCAATTTCAACTCTTCTTTGGAATAGCATTAGCTCCTGCAACACCCAGATTAAATACTCATTTTGTACAACTTAAATTAAAATAAACAAAGATTTTAAATACATTAATCGTATTATGACAAAAGCATTTTAATACACAAGTTAAATTTTAAATCTATGCTAGAATTTATATTATGAAACAGAGCTCTTTCTAATAATTAATCAATTTTTAAAAATAATAGAGAATTGATTTAAAAATAAATAAATACATAATTTATTAAAATGTCTTTTTCATTTTCATTTATAAGATGATTAGAAGTTATATTTGACCTTTTTTATAAAACATAATCCGTAACGTATTTTCATTAATAATTTCTTTTACTGAAATTAAAGTATTTATAATTAAATGAGAGACTATTATATTTTTCATAAAATAATGATAAAATGATATCATATTTACATTTATTTGCTACACATTGTGAAGAGATAAAATAATAACAAAAGAATAAAATTTTATATTTAAAAAAAAAAAATAGTATCAACCCAATGTAAACAATTTATGTAAAAATGTCATTTTTCTTTTTCACAATAAAGAAACTATTAGTGACTTAGTTTTATATTTAGGATTCATTTTGTTTTAAAGCAAATGAGATACTAATTGTGAAGAGCTTACAAATTTAAGACACTTTTATTATCAACTAAAATTGATCACAATTTAACTACGATAAATTAAGTAATCAATTATAATATTTAAGAACATTTTCAGATAAAAAAAAGCTCTTAAAATTATTTAAAAAACTCGGGTCGAATATACGATTTTAGTTTATAGGTAGGAGAATTCAATCAAAAGAAAAAAAGCATGTGAAAAAAATGAGAAGGAGGAAGTACACGGTGCGCGGTGACGGGAACGTTTTACGAGGAGTATGGTCAAGCGACGAATACTCAGAGGCTTTCTTCTTGTTCTGCGAGGGGCTGTTCGTCAACGAACCCCCCCGTCGAGAAGAAACACTTTGAATTGACATCTTTCCCGAACGCTACCTGTAACCGCTCAAATTCAGATCAAATGTGATGACAATGGAAATTGAAAAGCGAGTAACGAAATTGCGAAGAAAAGAAAGTAACCGGAAAGAGAAGAGTGTTGGTGAGAAAGGAGGGCGAAAGAATCTGGACAGAAGGGGGTAGAGACGGTCGGAAAATGAAGTATGTTCCCGGTGACCAGCCGGTGAAGAAACGGAGATTGAGAAGGAACATTGTGGTTGGGCAGGTAGCTGAAGAAAAAAGACGGGGTGGTGGGAGAGGAGAACTTGACGCCGATTCCAACGGAGCCAATTCTCGTGGGAACAGCAAGTGCGGTAAATTCGACACGTGTCAATTCAGAATGAGGAGTTAGAGCCAAACATTCAATAAAATTTAAACCTTAAGAAAATAGAGAATGGAAGTATGATCTTAGAAATATAATTTATATTTAAAATAAATTTATTAAAATATATTTACAATTACCTGCCAATTTTTTAAAATCCTAAATATTAATAATTTAAAAATAAATAAATCACTGTATAAATAAATATAACTTGCGTGTACGTATAAGATCGAAACAATATTTTAAACTAGTTAAATGCAATCATCTATATTTCATTACATAAAAAAAAAAAAAAAAAAATCACTGTCATGCCTATATTAAGATTAAGCTACTGATATTATTTAAGACTTCTTCTAAATACATGCTAACATCAATATTTTTTTTTTATAGGGTGTTGATATCATTCGTAGAAGTTTCGTAAATATTAAGGGACAATACAATATATTTAGAGGTAATAACGATGATCGAATTGCAAACTTTGCTTCTTTAAAAGTCGTAGTTATAATCATTCACCTGCAAACTTGAAACAATTTGAGCCGTTGGTGGAGCTATTTCATGCTGTAACCTCTTCAATTAATCGAAAGGTTTACCTAACAAAATAAGCACAATAATGGAACCAGCTGGTACTGTAGCTAAAAAAAATCTTCAAAGTTTGATGCAAACGTGTCTGTTTTCTTTTTTTTTTTGGCATAAAAACAAAAAAAAAAAAAAAACTGTCGGAAGAAACCTGAGTGTTTCATCGTTACTATAAAAAATTACGCCGTTAATTAATAGCAAAATTATTGTTAATATAATTATTAAATAGTTATTATAAGAATTAAGAAGTTTTCAATGTGCATAATAGTTTATTGTGATTAAATGAGTGTAAATTATTGAGCATATTAAAAAACTTGTGGGGGTGTAGGAAGTAAAAGCCTCCATAACCCATATGAGAGTGAAGGATAGCACTAGATTGACCATGTAGCAGTTTACATATTAATACCGCTGAGTAACTCTCTCTCTCTCTACTATTTGTTTAAATCTAACTAATAAATAAAATTAATTATTTATTAAAACTATTAAAAAGACCTTGAAAAATTATTGAGAAACCTAAATCCAATCTTAATTCCATTCCCATTAACTTTAACATAAGGTAGTTTTCTATACTGAGAAAAAATGTTTTCAAAGTCTAAAATTTTACGCGTGTTATACGAACGAATTTATATGTGACAAAAACTTAAAGATAGCTTTTATTTTTCAAAATTTAATAAAAGTATTTTATAAGACCCATTTAATGTTTCATAGTATACGTTTAAAAAAAAAATCATTTAATTTCTTTTGAAACGTTGTGAAAAAAGTGGTCCAAAAAAATCATTTTAAAACTATTTTTTTGGGAAATGATACACTAAAGATTTTAAGATATTATCTTATCGCCAAGTTTTAAATTACTATTATAATGGAAGTTATATAATATTTAAAAAAGTTATTAGGATGAAAATCGTTAAGATGAATGGGAATTGATCAGAGCCGTTGAAATGAGTTATAAGACGAAGAGTGACAGGGAAAGCGAAGGATCCGTTTGGTTGGGTGTGTGGTGTGAGTTTTGTCTACTTGTGTTGCCCACAGCTAAAAGCCCCAAACCTGAAATCAAACGTAGAAATCTCTTCCACTTCCAAACTCTTCTTCCTGCCACCCAAACAGAGGGGTGAAAATGGCTGATTGGGGTCCGGTGGTGATCGCAGTGGTGCTGTTCGTGCTCTTAAGCCCAGGCCTTCTCTTCCAGATACCATCCAGGGGAAGAATCGCGGAGTTTGGCAACATGCAAACCAGTGGAGCCTCCATTTTAGTTCACGCCATCATCTACTTCGGCCTCATCACCATCTTCCTCATTGCCATCGGCGTTCACATCCAAACCGGCTAGCTCAACGGATCTAAATCTCAATCTCCTTATCTTTCTCTGCCTTTTACTTTTACATTTCCTTGTAAGTTTCTAGTTAGTACTTCTGATCTGTTACTGTACGTGTGTGTGGATAAGGATGATGTTGTTTTTACGAAGATATGAATGATGATCCTTTTCGCTTTGTGACGCTGGCTGGATGTGTTTTTTTGGGTTTTCTTCAACATTTTTTCAAACGGTACCGTTTTGAATATTGCTTTGGTGGCCTTCGCAAAGTGTCCATTCACAGAAAAAAGGCAAACATGGAAAAGTCACGCCGTTTGCCTGCCTTCTCTTCCTTTCCCCATAAGCACTTTTTATTAAATATTAACGGTGGAACTGTCACTGGTAATATTTCTGGACAATGAATCAATTAACGTAATTAATATATTTTGAAAATTTTAGGCAAACGCGGAACGCGCTTTCTGGGTTGCGTGCAGAGGCAGTTCAACTCACGTGGTTTTGTACACGGACTACGTAGCATAAAGTATAGGAATCCTTAAAATTATGATTCTTGGGTATTGTGGCCTGATCTGCAACCAAAAATAAAAATGTTAGAAAGTACTAAAATTATAAGTAATTTAATATTTCTATATAAAATTTAAGAAAATCAATATATTACATATACATAATTTTGCATATTTAGTAAAACAGTTTTACAATTTCAACAAAACATTAACTGAAGAGCGAGTTAATAAATGCAGTTTTATATTTTATATATAAAAGAATACTCTAGAAAAACAAGGACACGTTATAATTAAAACTATGTTGCACATTAAATCATTAATTTTGGGATAATAAATTAAAAATGAATGCAGAAAGAATTTTATTAAATCATTAATTTGGGATAATAAATTAAAAATGAATGCAGAAAGAATTTTATCAAATGTATTTTGTTAAGAATTTTATCAAATGTATTTTGTAACATCCCAAAAATATATGTATAAATCATATTGAGTGGAATGCATCATATGTAATAAAGTAAAGGTTTAAACCCTTAAATCGTCCCTATTTTTGGGTCTGATTCCCAATTTCATCCCTCAATTATTAAAACTCCCAATTTAGTCCTCATAAGAGTCAATTTGAATGAAATTGACCCTTTCCGTTAAATAATCTTAACAGCGTCAAATATTTTGCCAGTACAGTAAATGAGGTGTTATGTTATGCACAGGTGTCATGCAACGTGTCATTGATCTGATGAAATGAAACATGGATTTTTTCAAAAATTAAAAATTAAATTATACTGTAAATCAGATTAGGGATTTAGGTATTTCACTTTGGAGCGAAATTGGGGATTTCACTTTGCATCACTTTGGAGCGAAATTGATAGAGGAGAGTGCATCGTTCATCTATCGCGAGAGAGGATACAGAGTGTATTAGGGCATTGAAGGTTTGTAATTGGAGTTTCGAAGACAATCGCGAAGTTAGATAATTTCAGAAGCTTCCCAATGTTGAAGAACTGGGTAAAGTCATTCGCGAGAAATTTCGAATTTTCAGAAGCTTGTGAAAATCATCCCTTTACCCAGTTCTTTGTAACCAGAAATTAGGGAGTTCAACAATGACTCAAACTGTTGAAGAATGGTAGAAGCAGATACCCCTTATCAGGTCGTTTATGTCTCACAGCTGCAGTTGTCACCACCATGGGCTGCTCCCTTGATGTAAAAACACCTTTCTTCCAACTCTCACATTTTTAGGTTTCCAATTCCTTTTATGCTTATCAATTTGGGGCGTGTCTAACCTGGGCTCTCTGTTTTAGAATTGCTGTATTTCACTTGTTTTCGTTTTGAAAATGAAATCAGAACCATTGTCTAATTTCAAGTGCTGAAAGTTGACTGATTTAGTTTCACTAGAGTGAATAGTGGGCATAAAAGGGAAAAGAATCTGAGCATTTGGGGAGACAATGGATTTGCATCTGAAGAGTCTGTTCAACAGATTTCAGGAGCAGTTTGGGTCTGGTCCTGGTCTTGGTCCTGGATCTGGGACTTGCATGATGAGAGTGGATGGCTTCGTCAAGGGATGATTCGAAATTTCAGAAGCTTCCCAATCTTCGTCAACGACGAACACAGACCAATCNGCTCTTTGATTTTTGCTTCTTCAGTTTTCACNCTTTCCCCTATCGAAAACCCAGATCCTCTGAAAAAGGCAATATGAATCTCATATTTGAGTTCATTTTAAACTGTCTAAAAAGTAATTTAATTTTTAATTTTTTAAAAAATTCATGTTTCATTTCATCAGATCAATGACACGTTGCATGACACATGTGCATAACATAACACCTCATTTACTGTACTGGCAAAATATTTGACNCTGTTAAGATTATTTAACGGAAAGGGTCAATTTCATTCAAATTGGCTCTTATGAGGACCAAATTGGGAGTTTTAATAATTGAGGGATGAAATTGGGAATCAGACCCAAAAATAGGGACGATTTAAGGGTTTAAACCTAAAGTAAAGCAGTCAAGAGTAGAGTCAGATGAAGTATATATAATACAGTCATCCAAAATGAAATGTAAAAGCTCTACATATAGTCATAGAGCATTAAGGGCAACCCCCAAGATTGAACTACCTATATTCATTCTAGAACTTAACTTGAATCACTCCTTCTTGGCCCATATAAAATGGAGACACCCAAGATTGAGCTTCCTATATTCATTTTCATACTTAATTTGATCTCACCTAGAGATGTACTTAAATCACATTACATTCCACACTAACTTTACTTACTTTCATACTTTTGATTTCATACCATGAATGTTTTATATTAGTTTAGTTTCTTACAGAATTAAGCATGAATCAATCTCATAATACTGGAAGTAATCATACAAAATAAACAAGAAAAGATACCTAGATCATCACACAAGAAAGGAAGAGAAAACAAGAATTTCATATTTTCAGAAAAAACATCACTTATTAATACAAATATCCTTATAATCTTAAATTACCAATACTTAGGTAATTCAAATAGCTTGGAAACCCTCACCAATGGTTCCGGAAGGGTCAAAAACCCCCAGAACGACCTAAAGAACGTCCAAAACGGACGTCCGGAACCTCCCAAACTGTAAAAAACAAACATGACAGCAGAAAATGGCGCCCAAGCACCCTTTAGGGGCGCCCAAGCGCGAATTATGCAGATTTTTCTGCATAATTGAGCAACTCTACCCCCTAAATTTTGTTTTAGGCCTTTTGGT